>NW_023460775.1:8085-15041 GCF_013731165.1 Rhagoletis pomonella | reverse complement strand
GCTCCTTCTCTGAGAGTATTCAACGCGGGCCGCGATGTTGGTAACAGAGGAAGAGGGAGGCCCCCTCTGTGTTGAAAAGACCAAGTGGAGAAGGACTTGGCATCACTTGGCATTCCCAATTGGCGTCAGTTGGCACAGAAGAGAAATGACTGGCGTGCTGTTTTGGACTCGAACAAGGCACATTAAATATGCCTTGGACTCTACCAAAATCGCTTATATTACGTTCCCATTGAGCCATAAACTCGAGTTTATGGGCCATTTTGGAGTCTAACGCTAAACTCTATTCTTAAGCTCGGAGTTTATCATTCAAAAAATTTCGTTAAATTCTCCTAAACACCACGTTTATGTGGAATTTATGGGAACGCAACCCTTTTTTTGACTGAATTTGGTTTATGTATTTGACCAACTTGCCGACAGTTAGCTGTCCGTAAAAATACTGGCCCGTAGTTATAGTCGAAAGTTAAAACCTCTTCTAGTTAAAATTAATCTTTAAGTTTAGAGCAGGCTTTAAGTTTTAGTCAGTTATAGACATGCTACAGGCAGGTTTTTGCTAGATTGACACAAAACAGGGCCATTAATATAAAATGAAAAAAGTAACCAATCGGCATAAGGAAAACTTTGTTATTTTAGCAAGTTCGCCCTGTGTCAACTGACTTTTATAAATAATTTTGAAAATGGTGCAGCAAACTGTAAGTAAATAACAAACTTTTGTAAAACATAATTTATTAGCGTAAAAAATTTAATTTTTATAGGAAGTGAAAAGAATTCGTGAAGTTCATTGGACTGCTGCTGAAAAGACCTGCTTGCGGTCCTCCTTTTTCATTTGAAAGGGATCTTGGCATTCCTTGTATGTTTTCTATTTCTGGTTGCGATTGTATCATCCAAAATCTCAAAATCTCGAAATATCCTTTGATTGGGAAGCATATTCTTCAAATTAAGACCATTTTTGGAAACAGGAAAACGTCTACTTAGAGTACGCTTTTAAGATTTTAAAACCTCGTCAACCTCATTTTAAATTTAAAACGCCGTTTTAAAGTTAAAAGGTTTTTAAGTTGACTATGACAGTGTTAAAAGAGTGTTTATCTTAATATACAGTTTTAAATGTTAAAACCTGCCTCTAACTTGTCTATAACTACGGGCCACTAATTTTAGGGAGCTTCATTTTTCTTGCTAGAAGTATTGCATGTTTTAATTCGATGATCTCCCCAAAGGTGGATGTGAAAATTGCATTCAAGCAGAAAAGGTATGAGATGTTTTGGTCAACATCATGTACCGCGCAACCTCTGTCTTCACTGGCTGATGCGTCCGTTTCTAAAATGTAGTAGTTTTGGTATTGTCCTTCCTTCAACCGATCATATTTAATCAGCCTCATTGCGTAGGTCGTAAATTAGGCTAAATTGTACGACTCGACAACAGTAGCATTGTCTATTGTCGTAATGAAATAAGTAAACGACCAAAATCGTCGAAAACTATACAGTGCTGCCAAGTTTTTCCGGTTTAATACACTAGTCGAGTGGAAATTTTAGGCAATGACGTGGAATTTTCGATACGATTCGACTCTCGAAAGACGACTGGCATTCGACACGACTCTCGCAATGAGGGTGAATATAAAAGGGAAATGTTTCGACAAGCCTGATTAGAAATGTAGATCTAAGGTGACGAATTTATAACAGGTTGGGAACTATAAAAAATGGATGCAGATCGAACTAGATCTCATCTGTCGAATTAGGAACTGGTTTGGAACTATAGAAAAAGGGATGCAAAACGAACTAGATCTTATCTGTCGAATTTAGAACTGGTTCGGAACTAGCGCCAAAGGGATGCAACGGGGGACAATTGACACTTCCTAGGACATCGCGATGTTGAATTCGCCAGTCGCTAGCATGCAAAAGAGAATTAACGCGTACTAGTCATGGTTCCAAACGCACTAGAATCGAACCAGTTCCGCACTAGTTCGTTTCCCTACAGGGCGTGTTCAGAGACGGTGAAAAGTACACTGAGCAGAATGTAATATTGTTTCTTAGATTCAGTGTTTTCTTCTTCCCTTTTCGATATCTTTTTAATCGCCATTATTTCAACTACTTTCAGCTCTTTTTCCCATACCTAACATTTATCTCGATTTAGAGACGTGATCCTCATTGCAGCAAAAAACACACTTGCTCTTCTCGTTGCACTTTTTTTCGCATCGATTTTCCCTCCCACATATGATGCACCTTGACTGCGCTTTACACGAGAGCTTGGTGTGGCCTAACCTTCCGCAATTGTAACATTGTCTTGTTTTTGGAATGTAGTGATTTGTTTTGAAACTTACAAAAAAGATTTCTATAGACTCTGGGAGTTCGTTACCTTCAAAGCCTATTTTTATTGTGAGTGTAGTAATAAGATTTTCTTCGTTTTCCGCGTCTCATCTCAAAATGCGCTGAACTGATGTGACTTTGACATTGCTCTGAATGTTGACCATGATTTCATCATCCTTAAATGACGTTGGAACTTGTCTTACAACCCCATAAGTATCAGTGAAGCTTTTGGGAATGAAAGCCCTTATGTTGTCAATCAGTTCGGCATTTTTGAGCAGTTATTCGCATGTTCGTGAGTCTCGGAAGTCATTTTGTACAAGGACTTTCCAATGGCTTTAATATTTTTCGGTTTGTTTATGTTGAAATCACGAATCTTATCAGGAAGAGCCCGTTTTTTGGGGAATCGTTACTGAACAGTTTGCTCGCTGACGCGTCAACTAAAACGTTAAATTCACCTCTGTATGTCTCCGTGTATTTATTTGTCGGTCTTTGTTCCCTGGTTTCAATCAAATTGCTTGCTGGGTTTATTTGTGCTTTTTGGTATGTACCCAGCTGGCACATTTGCCAGACAATTTCCGATATCAGACAAGTCGGAATAAAAAGTTGACTATTTAGCCAAGTCTAACAAATTTAGTACAGATTCCTGGGCGAAATGTCTGGAGAATTTTATTTATTTCCTTAACCGATATGTCTGATCGAATTATGTCCGATCTCGGACATACACGTCTGATAATTCTTATTTTCCATGATTATTTGGTCAGACATCTGTTAGATATCCGTCAGAATCGTCGGTAATTAAGTCAGAATTTCCCACATCGTGTCGGTTAGAGTTCCTGTCAACCTCTCCATACGCTTCTCTGACCGATATCGGCCAAAATCATACAGATTTCTGACTTTTTTGCCGACGAGTCCGACGGATATCTAACAGATTTCTGACAATTTTGCTAGCTGGGTATCTTCCAGCACTAGCCTGCCTTGCATCGGTGTGTGTTTTTGTGTGTGTATCCTGTCCTTATTTGACTTTTTGCATTGTTAAGTTTTAAAAGTATCGTCCGTTTCTGATTCCGTTAGGTCTGTAGTGGTGTCCGTCTGTCCCTCAATTCTGGAATTTTCCATGTTCAAATATTTCTGCAGTCTTTTTCTGCTTTTAGTTTTTGTAACATTTTCTATCCCAATTACACCGGCACACAAAAAAAAAATTGTTTGTACATCCGACCTACCGGCATGTATTTTGACCCGCTGAATCCGAATTTTAAGTCAGTTTGGGCCGTACACCCTTCAATATCGAGTAAATTGTAAAAATAGCTAAAATGGGATAAATGGTAATAAAAAACATTTATGAATCTAAACCAAATCTGAAGTGTATTTAGAACACAAACCGTTCTAAATCTTAAAAAATTGAAAAAAAAAACTTTGAAAAATGTTAAAAATAGCTAAATCGATAACGATTGAACCAATACGTCCCCAATACGTATACGTCCCGTTGCACCAGGCACAGTCAGCTAATACGTTTACTCGCACGCCATAACTTCATTTAAGTCATATAATTTAATAGTAATAAAGATTCAGAACGGTTTATGGTCTAAATCAATAGTTGTGTTTGTTTACAAATTATCCAGTACCTTGCAGCAACTCTCCAGTAACTCAATTTCTAAGAATTCGGTCTCATAGAAAAAAATGTACAAAAAAGTACGCGAACGCTTTTCCATTAATAATTTGCAAGTTTCATGAACAGCCGATAAATTGGTTGTTTATTCGCAGCATACTCCTAATAAAATAATATTTTATATTTAAATATGTTTATTTTGTGAATTTCCACAATAAAAACCCACAAACAGTTTCCTTATTAGTTTAAATTTCATCCAGCAACATGCGATCAGCTGTTTTTCGTACTGGCAAATTCTTACAAGTAAAAATTTATCCGGTAAAATCCAATAAAAACTTGCAACTTCAACTGCCATTTTTCGCTCTCTCAATTTCCCCTACTTTGCAAGTTTTTGCGTACGAAAACACCAAAACATGAAAATTCTCAAAAACTTTTACTGGATTTTACTGGAAATGAGTAAACAAACGCAACTAATGCTGGGCACACCAACACAGTCTCATTTTGTCTTGGTATTAGTGCGTCGCGCTCACCAAGCCAGCAAAGACACGTAAATTTTGCCGACAGTGCAGTTTAGTTCACTTTTCTGTATCCGAAAACGAATAGAAAAACTCCTACAGCTATCATCAGTTTTCGTATCCGTAAATTTTGCCGACAGTGCAGTTTAGTTCACTTTTCCGTATCCGAAAACGAATAACGTTCGAAAAAGATGATGTCATTTGAAAGCAATAATTGTATTTTATTTGCTTAAGCTAAACATTTGAAAGCATGCATGCGTAGTCGGCAGTGGCTGGGCGTGTGCCGCTATTTGTTAACTTCGAATTCCGTCAGGCGCTTCCTAATTTTATTTTATTTCTTTTGAACCATGAAAAAGTATCTGTGAAGTGCAGAAGGAAAGCGTATTGAACGAAAAATTCAACCAGAAAAATTTCAGAAAAAACATTCGAAAACGTATCCGTTTCACAAACAATTTTCGGTAGTTGTCTGTACTAGAGCTATACGCCGCCGCCGAGTTACGAAAATATCGGCGCGGCGGCGGCGGCGTTCGGCGCCTAAGAAATTTTGTACAAAATTTTCATGTTGTATGCACATTGAAATACATCGTTTGAAGGAACTAAATACTACTCGTATAAAAACACTTTTACGAAATGAAAATTACATTTTTAAAAGTTTTTTTGCATAATTTCGGCCACTGAACATTTCAAAAAAAAGCGTAGCTCAGAAAAAACATAGGTAACACGTTTTTCGATCGAAGCGTTTATTACAGTGTAATTAGGGTTGAATACTGGTAATCTGACGATTTTTTCCGCAGTAGAAAATTTGTTTCAATACTACAACAATACTACTTTTTTATATAATAAATCAACAAGAAAGTTATAACACATCAAAAACTTTAACGCCAATATCTCAGAAAGTAGTTTTAGCAGAAGCGCCCTTATTGCATCTAACTCCTCAATTATTGGAGATAAAACAAAGACTAGTTCATTTTTTTTAAATATTTTAAACAGAATTTTAATAAAAAGCAAACACTTTTTTTTGCTAATTTTTACATTCGTAAGTTACTTTATTCTGGGGTCCCACAGACGTATACAAGAACTAGGTGGCTGTGTGAAAATTACGTTAGTATTCCTAAGTAGTGGTCAAACCCCAGGAAGGTTTTGCTCCCCCGCATCGCAATGTCTTCTACACAGGGTTAAAGTCCCCCTTTTTGGTAAAAATTACTATTATTTTTCATTACATTCGTTTCTCCTAAGAAAAATTTGGCACTTAATATTTTAGTGGAAATTTTATCCATCTATAAGCCATTTTTTAAACAGTGGGTCAAAAAGGCCCGTTCTGGTGGGAGTTGATGGGTTAAACTTTTGGAAAAAAGTAGGCCGACCTTGTTTTCAATATATAAACCGCAAAAATCGTAAGAACTCCGTAATTTAACATAACGGTTGATAAACTTATTAAATTCTTTGAAATTCAAGCAAAAATAGTCATTCAAAAACTCATGAATCTAGAAAATCGTATTTTCTAACCTAAATCGACAGGCCGCGACCTCTAAATGGCCTTTAAAAAATCTATAAAAATAGGCAATATTTCTCATAAAAACGAATCAAATTAGGGGGTAGGGTCTATAAATTTTCAAAAAAAAAAACATTTTCGATGGGAAACCTAATGTATATACTATATAGACTTTCTTCTGTTCGCCCATCCATCAGCAGCAGTCACTCAACATTTGAATTCAATGAATGAATTAAATAGAATTATAATCTGATGACATGATAAGATTAGAAGCCTCATGGCTCTTTGGAATCTACCTTATGGGCAGTAGCGCCGGCGTTTCCAGACGCGCCGGCGTCGCCGTCGCCGCCGATTCTTTTTGAAGTTGACCACGCCGCCGCCGCAAAGCCTGTCGGCGTAAAACTCTAGTCTGTACATACGTTTTTGCCGCACACTTTAGTGGGAAATCGGATCGTCAAAGTATCCGAAAATGAAATCAGTAAACGGACAAAAAACCGCAACTCATCTACTTTTTTGTCCTTTTTCGGATCGTTTTTCGGATTTTTTGCTGGCTGGGCAGTTATGGTTGCCACATTTTTATAAATGTACTTAAAGGGGTATTTTTCGTGCATGGGTCTTTTGGCCTATTTCGCTTATACGTATAGTGAAATAATGAATCTTGGAAGATTTTAGTAACTAATACTAGTGTTTATAGAAACTTTTACATACGAAAAATTTAGTACTTGTAAAATTTAAAAAAATTTAAATTGGTAAAGCTCATTTGTTTAATACCTAGGCACCCTTTTATTAAGATCAATTCTTTAAAATGCTGGCCGGCGAGATGGTTGCGGTGTTTCGATTTTATTATTTTCTTATAAATAGGTATTTAGTCCTAAATATGGAGTATAACTTATAAATATTATTCATTCAGCCCTATTCTGCATTTCGACTCGAATCGAACTTTTCTCCGTTTGGCAACTTTGGTATTCTGCGTTCCATTTCCTTTCGATCAATCTTCGAAATTTACGATTATACCTATTCAACATTTCGATAGGAGTTCCGTTTTT
>NW_023460775.1:3455-8075 GCF_013731165.1 Rhagoletis pomonella | reverse complement strand
GTGTAGCCAGAGGCAGTGGCATGTGAGCCTCACTAAAATCTACTCATGTTGGAGCAGCTACGGGTAATGCACCATTGAATGTGCTGGCTGAACTTCTGACCACCATAACCTTCGGAGTCTGCAAGCAAAGGCGTGTCTTAAGTTTATACGGTAGTCATTCATAGCAATTACTATTGTATGTGTGTATGATTCATATTTGTGACAATCTATACTTTGATGTTGAGTATCTTTGAGGAGCTCCGGGTAATGGTCGCTCAAACTTGGGTGTGCTTAATGAGCTCTCTTGGTGGATGCGCTGGCAGGCTTTACAGTCTCTATAACTATACCAACCTTGTTTTGTGTTGGAATAAAGACTTAAATATATTCGGAAAATTAGAATTTTCCATGATAAATTCATAAAATTTACGTTTTTCATAAAAATATAATGTTACAATGGATATTTTATTGATTTTAAACTTACATTTAAGAAAACTCTATTCAGTGCTATAATTACGATTTCAGTTTCCAGTTTAAAGAAACACAGGCAATAATTATGTACTTTACTATTGACATTATTCTTTATTAAACATTGATATTATATTTAACCTACATTTTGTTCATAAATAACACAATTATATATATTTTATCCTCGAAAAGAACTTTTTCTAATCATGAGGCGAAATTCCCCACAATAAGTATTGCCGTGCACGCAAAACGAAAACGCCGCACACAATCCAAATACTCCTCGGGGACCAATTGGTGAAAAACTGCGAATAGGTTTATTACTGTATATATTGTGAAGCAGACTGAATCGAAATTCGCTGCTTTGCTTCTGTATACGTATACGAACTGCGGCGCTGGCGTTGCTCGCGAGCAAAAATTGCCCACCTACGGTCTAATTACACTTCAGATTTGTATTTAACGGATCAAAATACGTAAGAATTAGGCTTGGTTTAGATTCATACATTTTTTTATTACCAGTTATCCCATTTTAGCTATTTATACAATTTACTCGATATTGAAGGGTGTACGGCCCCAAACTGACTTTAAATTCGTATTCAGCGGGTCAAAATACATGCCGTTCCCACGAGTCGGGTCTACGTAACCGGAACGACCCAGATTTATGTATATTTGGCCAAGGACTGTCACTCCAGCAACACTCCCCAAAAACTCTTTGGGGAATTTGTATGCTGCCACAACAACACCAACACCAACACCAATACCAATACCAACACCAACACCAACACCAACAACAACAACAACATGCCGGTAGGTAAGTGGTGCCGGATGTACAAACAAATTTTGTTTTTGTGTGCCGGTGTTACTATTTATTTAATCAGACTTTTGTCTGGTGGTTCGCACCCTTCGGACGCCTTTGCTCCATATTTTCGGCGTAAAAAAATTGTTATGCACACTACTAGATGACGTAAGAGACTTACCCCTTTTTCCTTTGTCTTCCTTAGTTTGAGAAGTACCTCCTTCCTTATGCACTCCGTTTACACTTTGTTTTATTTATTATTTAATATCTAACACAAACATTAAAATAAGTTTAATTTCCAATTTATAATTTTCCTTGTTCTCCATTTTTCTTGCTCAGTGATGAAATCCGTGTTACGCTGGCCGCTGCTCGATGAAGTGTTTTTTTCCTTCATTCAGCTGTCTTCGAAAAACAACTGATAGCTGGCAATGCTGCACATGTTTCCGCAAGGGTTGCAACATGTGGATTTTTCATTTTTCGTAACGTAGCTACGAATTACGAATTACGAAAATTCGGGTTTGAGAATAAGGGGTTGAGACTTCGTTCGTTTTTATATTGTCGAATTACCTGCACTTGCGCAGATTTATTGTGAGTTTTTTTGTTTTTCTGCAGCAAACAAACCTCAAGGCAAAGCATCAGTCCATTTTCTAATAATTTCTAAACTAGAATTGATGGAAATTCCTTATATACCCCAATTTGGCATTTAATCGTGCTTGGATTTAACTGATGTTGCAACAGGGTAAAAGTCAAGAATGTTGGAATACGAGATTGCTCCAATCGAGTTGAGAGCAACCGGGCGTCAACAAATACCAGAATGAGAGAGCAAGATGAACTCGACAAGAAAAAGAGGAAGAATCGAACAAAGGCAGTATGGCCAAATTTTGGATTTGAAAAAGCACCAAAATTTTATTGGTGTATTTAATGGACTTTATGTGCATACATAATCTTATTGTAAGGATGCCGATTCAAGTTAATAAAAATCGATGTTTCTTGAACGACGGTCGATTTCTTCTGGCATGACTGCCACATATTTTGTTGTCGCTTAGATTGTCACTCTGCCATGATTTTGTTTAAATTTTTGTAAAAATGCTTACCGCACCTACGATTGCTATAAATTTTGGTTCCATTTTTTTAAGATTTACAAATTTGTGTCTTCAAACTAAAAACAAAAGCACCAAAAACGCACCAAGCACCGAACTCAAAAATTTTCGCATTTTGAATAACCACTAAATTTGGTGCGAAAAGCATGAAGTTGGCAACAGTGAATGTAAACAAAAGTATTGTATGACGTCAGCAAATGGGTGGATGCTGTCAAATAGATGAAGAGAGGGTTAACGGTCCGCGAATGGCGCCACCCTCATTTTCTGCATCGTGGGTTTATATCGTCGACTCACATACATGGGTTGGAGTCGATTAAAAGTGACTTTGATGCAAAATTCAAATCTTTATATGAGCAATTCAACGCAGTCAAAAATCAGTTAGAATGCATAAGCGAAAAAAATTCCAATGACAACAACAACATTGCGAAAGTGCTAAGTGAAATTAATACCCTAAAAGTGGCTGTTGTTAAAACAACAAACTACAATTTAAATGCTTCTAAGAATTGGAAAAGCTACCTGCTGTTCAAAATACTTTTGCTGCTCATGATGACGGAAATTATACCGCTATTACTAAAATGCCTTTTACCGGCGCTTCTCCATCCTCTTTAACGTCATCTTCGCACTCACTTAGTGGTGCTAAGCACATTAACAATAACAATAGTGCATCAGTGAATGCTTTGCTAATGGTGCTAAGCACAATAACAATAAAACTCGTTGCTTGCCTGTGGCCCGTAATGTGTCAGTGAATGCCTCTTTACCTATTGCTGGTGATGCTGTGTTTTTAAATTCATGCGATCCTGTCGTACGCCTGGTTTGCTCACATCGCCACTGCCTTCAAACGCTGTTGCACAGCTTTCTATGGATGCTGCTTTACCTATTCCATGATTCAATAATACAAGGTTGGATAACCTGGCAGTTGTCTCGCTCCCGCATTCTGCCTTAGCCTGTGTTGCCTTCTTTTTTGTTTTATAAAAACTACTACTAAAATACAAGGAGAAATATTGTCTTCTTGTAAAAAGTTCAACAGGCAACACTGCCGATATTTTCATAGATTTCGAGGAAATTCATTTTCTTATTGAGCAAATTCAAGTAAGTATGGCAAAAAAATCGAAAATAATGGAAATATTTTGAATTACAACAATAATTTACATATTTATTTTGCAAAAAGTAGCGTTTTACAACAAGTGCAGCCGTTGCAAGTAAGTTTTGCATGCTAGTATCCCTGTATCCATCCACGTATGGTAGTACAAATATTAATAAATATATTCTCTTGTGAAGGTCAGGATCATTTGGGTGTCCGTCCACGTTTGCTGGTGCATGTATTTTTACCACTGCAGCCTTTGGGTTGGTCAAATGCAGCCTTTGCATATTTACAAGTAAGTATACCACTCCATAAAAGCGAAAGTGGAAATATTAATAAACGTATTTTCTTGTGCTGATTGTGACTGATTGCAGAAAAAAGTACACATTACAAAAAATTAACATTTTTAAAAAACGAAATGTAATGTATTGAAGACATATTTTTAAAGTATAACCGATATAATGATTAACAAGACTGATTGGAGAAAAAAGTAAAAAACATTTCACAAAAATTAGATTTTTAAATAACCAAATGTAATTAAATTGCGATATTGAAGATCTAACTTTTAAATGTAACCAATATAATGATTAGCAAGACTGATTGGACAAAAAAGTAAAAAACATTACTAAAAAATTTAAATAAAAAAAAAAACCAAATGTAATTCAATTTAAGATATTGAACATGCAATCTGTAAATGCAACAAATATAATACTTTTTAAAAGATTAACTTATATGCATTAAATCAATTGCATCTTTACCATTTGTATAATTCTTCATATAGTCCCTTTGAATAAAGGATTTGTTTGAATTCCATTAATTTGTTAAATATATACTGGAATATCAATGAAACCATGGTTTATTTTGGATATTTGGGAATATTTCTTCAAAGACCTCAAAGATTTTGCTTTGGCAAGAATTTTATGTGAATATCCATTTATTTCATTTTTAATATTTATGTGGCCATAAAAAATTAATTCATTGTCTATTGTGTAGTTCAGTGGAACCTTTATATATTTAATTCAATTAGTATACAAAAAAGCATTTCAGCCCTACCAGACTACTTACTTTTCCTAGTACCTTTACACAAAAGAGGATAAAATTGTGACCCGCTTCTCTTTCCTTCTTAAATGCAACTTTACAAGGCAGTCGATTGACACAATAGGGCTATTCGCGATCCGGTGCAAATGGCCTAGCATCATTGC
>NW_023460775.1:0-3355 GCF_013731165.1 Rhagoletis pomonella | reverse complement strand
ATTATAAATTTTATACAAAAAGAGTAAATTGTATTCAGTGCATTTCACAGTCTTATTTATAGATAATGAAAACAAAAACGCCTGGACTTCCTCTTTAAAAACCTCGCGCAATATCCCTTTTGGTTGCCATTATTTGAGCCAATTTTTCGTATTGCCCGTATTACCGCTGCGAAAACACAGAAATCGAGAAAATTCATTTATGATGGCTTTTACAATCATGCGCAGTATATTTTACTTATTTTTTTATAAATTTTATTATTTAAACCCACGAAAATAACAATCGAAACGTTCTCCGTCAACAAATTTGTAACCTAGAAAAACGGAACTCCTATCGAAATGTTGAATAGGTATAATCGTAAATTTCGAAGATTGATCGAAAGGAAATGGAACGCAGAATACCAAAGTTGCCAAACGGAGAAAAGTTCGATTCGAGTCGAAATGCAGAATAGGGCTGAATGAATAATATTTATAAGTTATACTCCATATTTAGGACTAAATACCTATTTATAAGAAAATAATAAAATCGAAACACCGCAACCATCTCGCCGGCCAGCATTTTAAAGAATTGATCTTAATAAAAGGGTGCCTAGGTATTAAACAAATGAGCTTTACCAATTTAAATTTTTTAAAATTTTACAAGTACTAAATTTTTCGTATGTAAAAGTTTCTATAAACACTAGTATTAGTTACTAAAATCTTCCAAGATTCATTATTTCACTATACGTATAAGCGAAATAGGCCAAAAGACCCATGCACGAAAAATACCCCTTTAAGTACATTTATAAAAATGAGTAGATTTTAGTGAGGCTCACATGCCACTGCCTCTGGCTACACGCTGGATATCGGAATATGGCAAAAAAAATAGTAATTATCTCTTATAATTATAAGTAAGGTGTTTGTTTACAAAATTACCTGTGCTTCTCTGCCATAGTACGGTTGTTGCTCTGAATCGGCGAAATTCATGCTCCTTCTCATTATCAAACCTGATCAGATTTTACACCCGAGGAGTACTCAAAAAGGTTTATTACTGTGTATACTGTGGTCTGCTTGTAGATTTCACCAAGGTTACACCACGCTCGGTTGTTGACTGTTTTTCTTCGTAATTTTAGCACACGCTTGCCACATTTTGCGTAGGAAATTCACAAAGAATACCCAAAGTGGTGTGTTGTTCTTAGATTCTTGTTTGCGTGCGTTTGCTACGATTCACACACAAAATAGTGCGACTCTATATAAGAACTACAGTTTATATTTCAAAGAACTTTTAACAAGCCACAATATCCATTATGCTGTTATTCCTACGTATTTTTAATATAAGAAAACTGTATTTTTCATGCCGTGTGCATTTAAAAAAATATAAAAGGGGCTGCTTGCTGACCAACGTTCACTAAT
Organism: Rhagoletis pomonella; assembly: GCF_013731165.1. NCBI lineage: Eukaryota > Metazoa > Arthropoda > Insecta > Diptera > Tephritidae > Rhagoletis > Rhagoletis pomonella. The sequence continues at coordinate 1,966 of NW_023460775.1, read as the reverse complement.
TTTATAAGTCCCACGATTTTTATAAAAAAAAGGGCGCAACTTGCATACTTTTGCTGGTTTATGCCCAAAAATACTTAATCAGCCCTATTCTGCATTTCGATTACGTTCCCGCATTCCGCTCCGCAAGAATCGAACTTATGTATTCTGCGTTACGATCGAATCGAAAGAGGAAGAGGAAGAGAGAAAACATCTTTCGAAATCAGCTGTTTGCCTAGGAATGTGTGAAATTGAAACAAAACAAAGAAATATTGGCCAGCAAACTATAGCAGCTTATGAAGTTGGAGTTTGTAAATATTTTAAAATAACTGCTATTAATTTAAGTGGAAACATAATTATAAGAATGAAATCCATAGCCGCTGCGTTATTGCTTGAATAGGAGGACGAGTCCCAGATTGCTGATGCGGAATTTGAAAGGCGGAGATTTAGGGACATGTTTGATCCTTCTCAGATGAGTGAAGAGTAAATAAATTCATCTTGAACTGTATTACTCATCGCTCAAATGCAGTGAAATTATAAACGTTGTTTGAGCACTCCACAACATTTGCATTTACTACAGGAGGATTTGAACGCAAATGAATTCCATTTTGAAAGCCGTCAGGAGGAGGGGAAGAACAAAGCTTTTCCTTCCATAGCAAATCGAATTCGAGACAACATACACACCTTTTTAAAAAGTTAGTAAAAACAAGTGCAATAATAAAAACATCTTTTTTATGTAACTTCACATTTTATGTATGTATGTATATATGTACATTAGACTGCATCACTCCCCATACAAAAAAAAAAATCGGTACTATTTTTCCATTGAAATCATAAAATCTATTATATTTTAAGACGCCCACCAAAATATTTCGGAAAAATATTAAGATTTAAGTGAGCTGGACCGATGTGAAAATACCTCCAGAAATGGAGTTTTATATGAATGAAAATAGTTTCTTAAAGATTTTTTTTTTTTAAAATTCCCCTCAAATGACAAAACGATTTAAGCTTAAAATATTTGCATAAAAATATTTTAAAAAATTTAAAAAAAATTTGAACTTAATCGTAATGATGAGATTTTTGATGCTGTTTTTTTAACTTTTTTCAAAGATTGGTATAGGAAAAACTTGAAAAACTGAACCTAAACTCTTCCGTTTAGACTTAAGAGGTGTCAATGGAAAGGTATTTTCTCACCCTTTTTATTTCTTTGCTAATAAACTAATTCAAAGGATGGAGGAGAAAGGTAGGATGAACGAACGTCATTCAAAGTTGAATTAAGATGTGTTGGTATTCGAAAAAACAAGATGGGACACCAATAACGTTGTTTTGGTCAGAAATAAAACCAGTGTGAAAATACTTTTCTAATGACATCCCATAAGTCTAAATCAGAACATTTTTGGCCCAGTTATTCAAGTTTTTCGTAAGCCAATCTTTGAAAAAAGTAAAAAAAACAGCATCAAAAATCTCATTCTTACGGTTCCGTTGAAAACATTATTAAATATTTTTATGCAGATTTTTTAAGCTTAATCTAGTTTGTCATCTGAGGGGACTGTTTTCAAAAAGTTCTTTAAGAAACTATTTTTATTCATAAATAACTTAATTTTTGGAGGTATTTTCAAACTGGTCCAGCTCACTTAAATCTTAATATTTTTTCGAAATATTTTGGTGGACGTCTTAGAATATAATAAATTTTGTAATCCCGGCGGAAAAACCGCAACTTTCTTTGGTGATGCAGTCGTATGTACATTATAAATTTTATACAAAAAGAGTAAATTGTATTCAGTGCATTTCACAGTCTTATTTATAGATAATGAAAACAAAAACGCCTGGACTTCCTCTTTAAAAACCTCGCGCAATATCCCTTTTGGTTGCCATTATTTGAGCCAATTTTTCGTATTGCCCGTATTACCGCTGCGAAAACACAGAAATCGAGAAAATTCATTTATGATGGCTTTTACAATCATGCGCAGTATATTTTACTTATTTTTTT
>NW_023460774.1:0-32287 GCF_013731165.1 Rhagoletis pomonella | reverse complement strand
TGAGATCGATCCCTACCACCTCCAAAAAAACTGGGGATAACGAAAAATGGGGCGTGGCACCTCCCATACGAATGAAATTTTTCACAGTCCATATCTCTGGAAGTATTTAGGTTAGACATCTGAAATTTGGTGAGGGGTTATATGAGATCGATCCCTACCACCTCCAAAAAAACTGGGGATAACGAAAAAGGGGGCGTTGCACCTCCCGTACGAATGAAATATTTCATAGTTTATATCTCTGAAAGCATTTAGGTTACCCCACTGAAATTTGGTGAGGGAGACCACTGAAATTTAGGCGTTATACGAGATTAAATATGAAATCATCAAAATCTATATATATAAAATTAAGTGGCAAAACTTCCTGTTCGCATACTCCTCCTAGACGGCTTGCCCGATTTCAATGAAATTTTCAGGCGTGATTGGAGTCTGTGTGGAGGATGCACATAAGAAATTTAATGTGTGTATCTTTGCACGTTTTGCAAAAACAAAAAAAAAATAATAATTCTGTTTGGCTTTACGTGTTTTTTTTCGGATTTCTATCATTCCTAGACGGCTTGCCCGATTTCAATGAAATTTTCAGGCGTGATTGGGGTCTGTGTGGAGGGTGCACATAAAATGAAATTTTCAGAAGTGATTGGGGTCTGTGTGGAGGGTGCACATAAGAAATTTAATGTGTGTATCATTGCACGTTTTGCAATTAATTCTGTTCGGCTTTACGTGTTTTTTTGGATTTTTATTATTGTTTTGCCGCAAGATTGGCAGTCCTGCCTTTTATTAATAAATAAACAGAAACAGCTGGCGAATGTTTACAATTATTAAAAAACATTGACAACAATTTAATTTATAATCTTATAACTGGAGTCTACTATCGCACCTTTTCCTCAAACGTGTATTAATTCAATATTCAAATAACGTATATTTATATAATTTGAAAAAATCTCCCTACTATACAAATATGTACAGCAATATTAACTAACTAGCGAATACCCGGCGTGCTTCGCTGCGCCTTAAAAGTAATTTTGTTTTGTTACTCCCTCTCACAACATTTGAAAATATTAGTTAATATTGCTGTACATATTTGTATAGTAGGGAGATTTTTTCAAATTATATAAATATACGTTATTTGAATATTGAATCAATGCACGTTTGAGGAAAGGGTGCGATAGTAGACTCCAGTTATAAGATTATAAATTAAATTTCCAAGAGAAAGTCGGTTCTTTACATATTTTCTAATTACCTTCGAAAATATATTAACTCAAAAAAAATTAAATAAACAATGCTTCATAGATCGATTTTTTTTAAATCTAACTTCATAAAGTTCTTTAAAGATATTTTGTAAATGAGGCCATAAGAGCTTAGGGGGAGAGTTACAACACAAAAATACATTTAAGGCGCAGCGAAGCACGCCGGGTAATTGCTAGTACACAAAATTAAAAAATCTAAATAAATAATAAAATATATAAAAAGGGTACTAAAATAAAATAAATGGGGAAAGTTGCAATATAGAAAAAATTGACAAAATAAAAAACATATTAGAAGCAAAAAATTTAAAACCAAAAAGCCAGAGATTAGAATTCAACAAAAACAAAAAAAAAAATATTAAATATATATACATACATATATAGTATATAAAATAAAATCAAACAAAAAATTAAATCATAAAAATAAAAGCGAAACAAATTAAATAAAAAACTAAACAAATTTTATATAAAAAAGTGATTGATTTAGCAGGCGATAATTGTATTCTCAGTAGTTCATGCCACGCAAAATTTCGAAGTTTGTTTGTTGCCCCTAATCATGGCCTGGGAATTCCGATTTTGCAAAATATTAAGTTCTAAAAGTAAAAAAAAGTATGCATGTAGACAAACATACAAAAAATAAAATAAAAAAACGACAAAATAAAGAAAACTAATTAGAGACAAAATATTATTAACAAAAGAATTTGAAAACAAAATAACGAAACTTAAAAAATACAAATTTTAAAATAAAAGGAATCTATAAAAAAATTATGTATAAAAACTAAACCAAAAAAGAAATAAAAAAAACTATAAAAGTATATAATAATAATAATAATTGTTACTTATGCCGAAATGAGGAGGAGAACCCCCTGGTGTTAGATGATTCCACAACTTCTAACAGTACTGCCCGGCACTTGTGTCCGTGGCCCTAACTTGATGATCTTAGGGACAAGAGGAGTCGGAAAGTTGTTTAATTCAGAATAAAGTAATTTTCACTACGGCATCACAGAAGATGAGGCGGAAAACTATGCCCTCTCTCTCACGGCTGTCTAACTTAACTCAATCTGCCACAATGAACTTCTGACGTTCTTCCGAAATCCCAGTGCCAGAATTAAGTTAACAATAATTCGGTTGAATGTTTAATTCCCTTCAGACGGGTTTTGCATTGCTACATAGATTTTACTTGCCCCGAAGTCCAAAGCTGTTCTTCCAAAGTACTAAAACCTTACTAGAGCTCAGATCATGGCCCGTTTTCGCTATGCAAAACGTCCTGAGGTTATTTTACTAAACCAATCTTAAGGACTGAAGGTTTCCTATCTTTTAGATTTTGATGTATCCGAAATCTTATTTTTTTTTTTGTAATTAGTACCCTCCGTAAAGCCTCGTCTACATTAGAAATCGCATTTCATACCTAATAGTATCTACATATGCATGCATTTGTTTTTAACCGACTTCCAAAAAAGGAGGAGGTTATCAGTTCGTCGAAATATTTGTATTTTTTTGTATTTTTTTTTCTATATTTTTTTTAAATATATGTTACCGCATAACTTTGGACCACGTCAACCGAAGGTAGTGTCTCAGAGATGGTCCCCTACTAATCTGGTTAAGATCCGATCAGTGGATCATGAGATATATATATATTATATATTTTTTTTATATGAGAGTTGCATGTCGGGGTTTTTTGCTAAAAATTACTTGTTATCCATTCAAAACATACGTATGTACGTATGCATGGTATGTAAACAACATTCGGTTGCATTTCTTGTGGTTTCTCGCCGGCTCACCATATTCCTTTCTAGGCCCTGGCTGCGCTGTTGTGCTGCCCCATCAACCCCACTTGCCACTTGTCGTCTGGCACTTTTCGCTTACCACCACTTGTCTCCACTTGCCATGTGAAATGCCTCTCAACGTGCCGATCGATGTTGAAATTGACATGCTCGAGCGCAAATATTGAAACTGAAATTCAATTGAGATGCAGCGAAGTTTGAATGCCACTTCAATTGTGTTGAGATGACGGCGATTGTTTTTTGCTCGGTTTTCACAAGTAAATAAAATAATTCGCAATAAATGGATTTTTTATTATTTAAAGGCTAACAAGTGGAATGAGAACGGTTTACCGAAGCACGTTCGCTTGGGTTCGATTTGGGTTTAGGCACTTACAGCATTGTGAATAAAAACCTAGTCAATTACATAGAAATGGAATATGTCATACTAAATAAGGCAATGAAAAGGGTCCAAATACATATAGGTATACATATGTGGTGGATTTGAATATTTGTCACGCCTAGGCAATTCAGAATTTGCCGCCCTTTTTCTGATAAGAAAACTATTTTGAGGTAACTACCAGTTTTGGAACGATTAGCAATAAATAGTATTATTCAAATTTATGTTATTTACTATACTTTTATTACAATTCAAGATGAAAAAGTGGTATTTGCCTTGAGTAAAGGTTTTCAGCTTTTAAAGAAAGCCATCATAAACATTTTTTTTTTCACTTGATAAGTTATAATCTCAAAAATACTAAATTAGTATTTTTAAATATTATCATTTAAATAATATCAGTGCAGCTAACTTGGAAAAAAATCAACTCCTGCCTATGTTGCCTTTACGGAAAATCCGCCACTGTATATAAATGTTTAAATTAATTTTGCGAACAAATATTCGTACATACACAGTTACTTATTTGGTAACCGACCAACCATTTATCTTCCCGAGTTCAGATCGGTTTCACTGCTGGATACTCTTTAACCTGCGCGGAATATCCTATTTCTCCTCTAAATGCAGAAACCCACATAGAACTAATTGGAAAAAGGACCATTTTAACCTAGAAACTAATTAAAAGTAATCTAGGAAGCTATATTACCTCAATCGATGGGATAGATTGTAGCGTACACAACTTAGACAGATGGATGCCCAAAGCCTATACGAGGTGAACCCAAACTGCGTGTGATGAAAAGGAAATCCCCGCCTTAGCAGAAAGAAAACTTAAAACTCCTAGAAATAACGCCAGGAAACTTTTTAACGCGTGCTTTAGGTCGAAGGATTAGGAAACCTGCATAAGCGCCTTAAAATAACTCGAAACAGAACTGACGAAAGCAAAGGCCAAGTCCGGGTTCCTTATAGAGAATGTTAGAGACTTAGCTAGGCTAAGGAAGATTATCGCATACTTTTCTGAATATATATAACAATATTGAAGTTCACACTCTTATCCAATCACTTATAGAGGTTGATGTAGACGTCGAAGGCACTTCACAGGGGGTGTACTCTCCCCTCTGTTATGGGTAGTAGCGTTGAACAGCATACTGCTGGAATATAATAGAGCAGAAGTTAAAGGGTTGCCATAAATGTATTTGCTGCCGATTAGGGCAAGCAATCACACCTCTTCTTTCTACTGTGAGTGAAATTCAGGAGTAAGGTTGATGTTTCAATACAAAAACTTATACACACCGCTCCACTTGAGCAGGCACATTAATTTTCGTACAGAGCCAGGGTAGTATCTTTACTTTTACGTATTGGAGAAGCTTCATTTCATTTTGAAATATATGATCAAGGAAGAGAAGAGTTGAAAATTAAAAAAAAAACTGCCTGGCCTTTTTTATTTTTATGAAGATTTTAATTAAAACACAAATAAGACACGCTGGCACGGAAGGATCTAGATTGAGCCAACAAAAACATAGTAAATAGATATTCATTTTAATTACTGCTATTTAATTTTATTAGTATCCTAACCCTTAATGCCTATATATGGAAACAACCCTGTGCGGAAGTCTGTTCTAGAGGGTTTTTTTTTACATAATTCAAGGAAATATGCCAATCATTCGTGCTTTTTGCATTGCGTGATTTTAACAGGAATTCAGGGTATAATCTCTCTCCCTACACTACTTAGTCATCTAAAGCTCATTAACTTACTAACCCTTGCAAGTCTTAGAGAAATGCTGGGTATAATATTTATCGTAAAATTAATGACAGGGTTGATTAATAGCCCGTCCCTTCAGGCTGGGGTGAACTTTAAAATTCCCTCTTGAGTATCAAAGCACTTTCTGTCTGTTTTTGAAGCCATGCAAAACTAATTTTGAATTAAACGAATCATTCCGTTGTTTATGTAAAGATTTTAACTCTTAGTCCAGCACGTTTGACGTATCGAACTCGTTACTATAAAGAAAACTATCATTTCCTCTCTCAATAATTGAAATACTATCTTTAGCATACCCAATCAGCTGATGAATTTGATTTTGAAGCTGAATAGTATTAGATCTCGACACTTAACAAACTCCATTTTCCACGTTCCGTACGTCATTCGGACTGTGTCCCTCGCGTCGATTGGGGGGGGAAAGAAGGGTAAAACCGTTGGGATTAATTATTCTATTATTATTAAATTATTCTTCTATTATTATTATTATTAGAAATCGAATGGATTGTCTGACTCGAAAACGTACAAAATAACTAATTCCACACAGTTTCCGTAAAATTTAGGTCTGGTTAAAAGGGAAGACCTTACTCAGCTAATCTCGTTTTTACAGCTCCTGTGGTACAAGTCGTTGCAATATTTTGCTGGCATAATCAAGAAAAAGATCCGATAATATGGGGAAAATGTTAAAAAGATGTCCGCTATAGTTTTTTCGCATGCATTTTCCGTAATTTTGAAATTAAATTGAGCTCGAATAATTTTAAAACACGAAATCGCGCTACGGTCCGCTTATAGTACCCCTGCAGGGAAAGCTACTAGTTGTGAACTAGAATTCTACCAGTTTGCGTTTCAGCCCAACTAGTTCACGTTCTATCCTTTTTCAATGTTAGCGACTGGTATTTTTAACATTGCGATGTCCTACGAGATGTCAATTGTCAGTCTATGCATCAGCATCTACTAGTAGAAATACTAGTAGCATCATACCAGTTGATGAGATAGTCTGCCAATTCATGCCCCGTGAAAAGCATAAGTGTGCCTTTTTGCTCCCGACGCTCCAGAAGTCACAATGGCCGACAGAGCAAAGCACTCGCGTGGTAAGCCTGAGAACCCAGGTTCAAATCCTGGCGCAGGGAAACTTTTTTTATTTTTTATTTTATTTTTATTTTTTATAAATTTATTTTTTTGTTTATTGTAATTTTTAAATTTAATAAAACAAATATTTTTGTTTAATTTCTTTGTTTTTATAGCACAAGCATTCTTCCTAAATGTTTTTTTGCAATGCAATTAGATTTTCAAATTTGTTATTTATTTATAAATTGAATAAATTATTTTTACTTACATTTATTTAACTTAAAAATCCTTAACCGCCTCCAAGCGGCCTCGAACCTGCGATTTCAGAACCAGAACCAGTAGTCTTCACGTGACGCCACAGCCGACATTTGTAAGAAAAGCAATTAATTGCGTTTAATTTTTGGCTTTGGCAATTCAAAGGCAGATGTCGCTGATCGCCTAAGTTCTTCGAAATTGGCGAACTGGTAGGCACATCCTAGTTAATGAACTAGTATTTTTTCTAACTGGTTTGGCTTTTCACTGCAGGGACGTTCCCACTGTACGGAAATCTGAGATTACGCGAAATCCTTTCGAAATCCAGTAGGATTGCCCATATATTTTCATGATTTCGATTTATTAGATTTCAATAAGATTCCAACGGAATCCTATCGAAATCCTTACTTTTGTAAAACTTTAGTTGTATCCGTTTACTCATTTCCAGTAAAAGTTTTTACGAATTTTCATGTTTTGTCGTTTTCGTACGCAAACACTTGCAAAGTAGGGGAAATTGAGATGGCAGTTTAAGTTGCAAGTTTTTACTGGATAAATACTTACTTGTAAGAATATGTAAGAAAATATAAGGAAACTTTTTATTTGTTTTTGTTGTTAACATTGACAAAATAAACCTATTTAAATATAAAATATATTGTTTTATTAGGAATTTGTTGCGAATAAACAAGCAATTTATCAGCTGTTCATGAAACTTGCAAAATATTACTATTTCTATGAGAGCGAATTCTCAGAAATTAAGTTACTGGAGAGTTTGCTGGCAAGTTACTGAATAATTTGTAAACAAACACTATAAACTTCAACCCTGCAGACTGCTTCACGTGAAAATTCTCTACATAAACAAAAGCACAGAAACACAAAACACATATTAGGAAATGTCAACGAAATCCAAAGAAAGTGCGGTGGAAACACTTTAACAGGATTTTAAGATTTCGAGGTCGAAATCTCAGATTTCAGTGCAGTGGGAATGTACATAATATTACTCTCATCTCGATCGTGGTATAAAACTAAAATATCGTTAAAATAATTAGACATTAAATTCTCATTTTCGTTGTTGGTCTTTCCCTGTATGATATGTTGTGTCAACTATCAAATATATGCTTTTCGGTGGAAAAAAAACAATACTTTTTAGACGCCAATACATGTAAGGAGAGATCTAGACGGTTACTCATTTTGTTCAAAACCAGGAGAGAATCTGTCGAATCACGCATGATTGACCACCTTAAAACCCGATGAATGCTTAAGCCAAGCGTTGATAGAAAGTTTGAATAACTCAAGCGGTTGACGAGTGTACTGGGCGGTTTACATAAACAAAATGTAAAGGAAAGTATCTGAGTTACTTAGGGTCAGTTTTTCAGTGCACGGCCGTGGTTTAAACTCAGTTTAAACGCCCGATCTGGCTGGTTTAAACTAATATTAGCCAATCAAATGTCAGCCAGCTGTTCTATTTAAACTCAGTTTACTTAAACTAAGTTTAAACTGGCACTGTCTTGGTCTATTCTAACGAAGTCTCTGTAGCTTTCTGGGTTCGTATCTGAAGCGCTTTCTCACTTTGAACTTATTTTTTCCTCTTGAGGGTGACCCATTTTAAGTCCAGAAAGACAAAATCTGTATTTTAACACTAGATACACTTTACGACAGATCTTACGCGTCGAAAACTCAACTAAGAATGAGTATTGATGAGGGGTTTATCAAAGCGAGCGTCAATCAATTGACTGAACTGTTTGATTAAGGAGTTTGACCGTCTAGGCTGGCTAAGGGCATACAAAATTTCCAACGTGATATTTCGAAACCTGCTGAGCTTAAGTGCGCATGGCCATTAGATATTTAACTTGTCTTGTTTTGGTTCAGAACTCGAAATTTTTTCACTAAAATAGTGAATTGCAGCGTCAGCTGAAAAGCTGAGTGCGGTGGAATACTTGTTTCAGTTCATTTACTGGTTTTTAAGAGCGTAATTAATAAGTAGCGAATTTGAAATTTATTACACACTGGTATGGCGCTGCGTTGTTCTACCAACTATCGTCCGCTGCATAAAAATAGCAATTGATTTCATTAACTGACCGCTCTGACAACTTGAATAACGTTGGCGAAAGGGGGAGAGGAAGACTTAAACAAACGATGACGGCAGAGAATTTCGCATATTCACATCCATGACCTTTGTTGAAAATGCGAAAAGACTAAAAGCAGCGTCGATGCCATGCCAGAGCGCTGTACAAATATTTCAATAAAAATATCGCGACTATAAAATTATGTAAATTATGCCATACAAAGGCAGAAAAGACAATGCGACAGATAACAGCCTCAAAAAAAGTGAAATTACAGGCATTGAACAATGCAGCTACTCAAATGTAAATAAAAGAAATAAAAAGAAAAAAGAACGTGAAATTAACAAAAAAAAAACTACAGCGCGAACAAGTGGCAAACATGAAATGAATAAAAAAATAAACAATAATGGCTTGACAAAGGGAAGGGCGTGAAAAAAAAGAAAACACAACTGACAGCCGCATTACCGTCACATTGTTATTAAAAGCAACAACAAAGCCCGGCTTACAACTGTTGGCTTTTCTGCTGGTAATAAAAATGTGGAAAAAGTGAAAAACTTTTTTGTCAACAACGGCGCATGACCGGAGAAGCTCAGGCCAGACTACTGCATGCCATAAAATGCGCCTTGTCTCGATGCGACAGTGGCTTGGGCCGAATGGGCAAACTTTGAAATCTGAGCGCGGCATGTCAGAAGGCACGAGTTGGTAGTTGGCGTTGGTGGTGGCGGCGGCGGCGGCGGCGGCGGCGGCATGACTTTGGCATGGCCCGCATCGCATCGTTTGAAGAAAAGTGAAAACGCGTCGCGCGCTCACGCTGAATTTTGACTAACTGTCATGATTTGAATATCAAAAACTCAAAACAAAAGAAGAAAAAATAAGTAAAAAAAAACCAAATAATAAAGTCGAAGACAAAAGACGAAATGCAAGTGGCTGTAATTACGCGGAGCTGTTGGCGCACCTCATAACTGAACTTATGCACCTACTTATGTACTTATGTATGTGAACTTACGAGGCACCTTTCAAGTTGTTGCACACATGCGCCGCTTGGCTATAGAAATCTTTCGTATGTACCTTCATCTGCCTCGCTGATTTTCAACGCAGCCCGCATTGACTTCTTCGCTTTGGCTCGCTTGACAATCTGCAAGACCTTGAAGTAGTTGCGCTTCTATCGCTTGCAGCATTTCAGCTGTTGGTCTAGCTGGCCTCACCTGCTCTCAAGTCAGCTGCAGCTACAAGGCGCCATTGTTAATGTAATTTTTTCCCCTTGATTGGCTTTCGCATGCAGGGGGGTGCCTACAAACATTTTTATTTATTTTATTTTTATTTTTTGTTTATACAACAGCCAACCCATTCTTTGTTTGGTGGCAGCGCATCATCTCTCTCTCTCACCAATTAGCTTAGTCTTTGGTAATTGGCCCAAAGCACGACATTTCTGCACTGTTTTCCATTGCCACTATTATCGCGCTGTGTCTTGCTGCCAGCCAACTTGCTTCCCAAGCAATTATTATTCTTGTTATTATTATCATTGTGTTGTTATTATTATACATAAGTGGTATTGTCTTTTGTTTTTGCTTTAGCCTCACGCTCCTCGTTTTAGCGCGTGCTTAATTTCAAATGGAATCTCTTCGCTCTTCGAATTGTTCTTCCACGCCCTACTTACCGCTTTGTTTAATTTAGTATTTGTTTGCCATTCGCGTTGGCATTGATAATAGCCTAATCCAATCATAACTAATCGACAGATAAACGGTAGCAGAACATCTATCCCCCAACCAATAATATGTATGCGACGAGATAATGTGGCAGAAAGTGTGTCGGTCGGGAAGGATCTGCTTTTTCTGCTGCGGCTTTGGCTGCTGGTAGTAAATGACAGTTGGCCAATGGATAGTTTTGGATTGACTGTTGGTGTAGCCTTAATGACTTTTACTTATCTTTGGTAAAGCAGAAAACTTATAGGGCGAGGAAGTCCAGCTAATTTACAAAAGAGTTTTTAATAGACTAGAATGCCTTCCCTTAAATTGTGGAAATTTATAAAAAAAACCCATTTCCATATCCAGAATTTTTATGGTGTCGATACACTCACACCATTTCCAAGGCGAACGCAACGTAGCTTGTGCATCTGTTGCGTATTCCATATGGGCTCTACGGTTTTTCGAACTGAGTAAATCAAGAATGAATTAATTATACAAAAATCTTTTGAATACCGCCAGTAACCAGCACTCGATAATTTTAATTTAAGACGCGATTAGTTACAATTGTAAAGAGTTAATTCCATGACGGCCTCTAGCGACTATCCGACTCCAAACCAAATAAGATTAAGAGATGGAAAGTGTATGTAGTAACTTAAAGACGATCTCTCTTTTTTAGCAAAGCCCAGTTTCCCGTCTATAACAATTTTTTATTTAAACCTTTCGGTTAACTCTTTTCAGCAGCAATTCACGTTCACGACTTCCAGTGACAAAAATGGAACAATTTCCAGAAGTACGAGAACGCAAAAACCAACATTTCATACCTACAATTGGAGAATTAGCTGATTCAATTGGTTTTTTGTTATCGACACTCAAATGCAAATACTTGGATATTGAATTTTGATTGTATTAACAAAAAAATATAAAAAGATTGAAAATATATGTGAACATGCACTTTGACACTTTATCCATTTTTACCTGGAGAAAAGGTCCGGGTTGTTTCGGGCAGGAAGAAGAAGACACTTACGATTGAATACGTTCAAGATTCCGCTCTCTATTACCCTTTTTTTTGAGTACGGGAATAATTGCTGGGCTGTTTTGGCCGCCCCAGGGGAGCCCGCGTGCGTGCGGAAAGAACCCATAAGGTGGTGTTGCTAGAAGAACTGCTTTAATAATTAATAGTGCGAAAGTAAGAATGTTGGAATTTTCTCTCCCTCTTCCTCCTTGAGCGAAGAATAGCTGAAGTGTGACATTTGTGTACCGAAATCAAAAACAACATACCTGTAAATTTTTTTTTTGTCTTACCGCTACTACCGCCTTATATGAATTCGCCTTGATGTGGGGTTTTTGGATTTCAGAAGGCCTATCTTCCATTGCCATTCCATTGCTTTGCTGCTACGTGTGATTTTCGTTCCTCAGTTCGTCCTGCATGAATTCGCGACGAATGAACTCGAAGCTGTTTATTACCTTTAAGCCTTTGCTGAGGGACTAATCGCAAGGTTAATTGTTAATATTTTTGAATTGTGACTGCGTGAGCCAATATTTCATCTTCCGATCGGCTAACTCGAACTATCTTCGAAGCAATCGAAGTTCTGTACTGAAATAATACGAGCTGAGAAAAGGCGAATTCATATAAGGTATAAGGCGGTGTTACCAGAGCAGCAAATTTCAAGGCGCGAACTGTACTGACTACCAAAATTACGAGTTTGTTGTACATTAGTTGTGTTTATTCTTATTGTCATTCTGCATATAATTTGTTAATGTAGTTTTTGTTTTTGTGCTGCCGCTCTCGCCTTAAGCTGAGACTTTTATTTTTATTTCATCTTCTGCTTTTGTGTAACTAAAAGTTGAGAATTCTACGACAAGACCTAAAACTATTCCAGGTCATTTGAAAAATTGTCACTGTCTGACAGTTACTTTGAAATTTTTTTCCTTTTCACACATCCAACACTTCAATTTAATCAGAATGCATTTTCGTTTTCAATACAAACGTTTTGACGATATGTTTTGCTAGGTTTTCAAATCGTTTTAATTCCCTTCGCTTTCCTATCACATTTTATTACTCCTTATTCAGTCGATACCTCGACAACACTATTAATAAATAACTTTCTATTAATCGATTACAGTTAATTGCCGACTTTTCTACCTAACATGCCGCCATGTTTCTTTTTATACCTTTCATGAGCATGAAATGGTATTATAACTTTGGTCCGATGTTTGTAAGTACCAGAACAAAAAGAGATAGACCCATTAAAATGTATACTTATATGATCAGAACGTCGAGCTGAGTTGATTTAGCCATGTCCGTCTGTCCGTCTGTCCGTCTGTCCGTCTGTCCGTCTGTCCGTCTGTCCGTCTGTCTGTCTGTTTGTATGCAATCTAGTCTCTCAGTTTTCGAGATATCCGTATCAAATTTGGTAGGTGGGTGTATTTTTATAATGTATTAATCATTTGTCGGAAGCGGCAGAATCGGACCACTATAACATATAGCTCCCATACAACAGATTGTTCAGATATGAGATTTTTCGTTATAACTTCTCCATTTATGCAGCTACGAACATGAAATTTTGCAGTACTTGCACCCATTATCAGCAGAATACTTACAGTGGAAATTACAAAGATCGGGTCACTATAACCTATAGCTCCCATACAACTGATTGTTCAGATATAAAATTTTTCGTTATAACTCCTCCATTTATATAGCTAGGAACATGAAATTCCGCACTATTTTCAATAAATATCAACAGAAAACTTACAGTGAAAATTAAAAAGATCGGGTAGCTATAACCTATAGCTCCCATACAACTGATTGTTCAGATATGAGATTTTTCGTTATAATTCATCCATTTATGTAGCTAGGACCATGAAATTTCGCGCTGTTTTCACTCATTATCAACAGAAGACTTACAGCGAAAATAACAAAGATTGGGTCACTATAACCTACAGACCCCATACAACTGATTGTTCAGATATGAGGTCTTTTATCATAACTCCTCCATTTATGCAGCTAGGAACATGAAACTTCGCACCATTTTCTCTCATTATTAACAGAATACTTACAGTGAAAATAACAAGGATCGGATGACTACAACATATATCTTCCATACATCTGATTGTTCAGATATGGGATTTTACTGTAAAACTTCTTTATTTGAACAGCTAAAACCGATAAATTTCGTAAGATATTTTATAAATAATAATACAAAGTCTACTGAGAAAATCATCAAAATCTATGCTGTATAAGCTTTATCTCCTATAGCACTGATTGTTCAGATACCAGTTTTTGCCATATATCTCCTTTATGTAGGAAACTAAACCCAATAAATTGTGTTACCGGTTTACATACCGATCACATAGCAGTGAAAATCACTTAGATTGGTGCCATATAAAGTATATCTTCCATACCTCTGATTTTTTAGATGCGATTTTTTATATAAGTATGTAACTCCTCTATCAATGTATGCACATGTATTCAAAAGCAGTAATCTGTCAAAGTAAAATTTGCAGATGTTCATGAAAGGTATGAAGCCTTCGGCATAGCCGAAGACAGCGCTGCTCTTACTTGTTGCAATAATAAATTTGTATTTATGTATTATTTTATAGCAGCAAAAAAGAGCAAACAAGCTTTCAGCAAACCTCTACTTGCTATGGAAAGTAAAGATACATACGTACTATATGTTTTCTATGGCACCCAGTCTACGCTTTTTTATTAAAGTTCAGCTATTTTATACTCTTACATAATAACAAAAGGCTAGACAGCTCATATCTTTTCATGAATAGCGACTGCTTACTCATTTTTACATCTATAGGTTTTTATATATACATATTTATGTATGAACTTATCTTTATTTTGCATCTTTCGAAGGCATTAAAGAACCACTTGTTGTGCATATCGCTTTTCCGCGTCTGACAGCAGCGAACTCTTATAAAGCGATAAAAGGCGTTTAAATATGTACATATGTGTGGTTTTAGATATTTACATATTTGTGTACGGAAATGGGATAATAAAGTATCCAATGGTTGCACTTTATTGCACCAATAAAGGTTTGAATTAGGCAAATTTAAATGGCTGAGCAAAAAGAAAATAGAATTTAAATTCCCACGTGTCTAAAATAAAAAAATTAATATATTTTTTTAATTTTTCACGTACTTAAAAAAAAAACATCTGAAATATTTTATTACGAAAGTATGATTAAGCTCACGTACTCATACTTATCTTCGCATATATCTTTAGCTACATATATATATAGAAATCTAAGTGACGGGGACAAGTTTTGTGCTTCCTTTTGTCTTTGAATTACTTGTCATAAAATTCACTTCACACAAAATTTTTTTTCTATCTTCAAGTTGTTGCATTGGCCTACCATGGATCCCGGCTAGTCGTCTGCTACATATGATAGCCTTAGGGATCACTCCCCAAAGAGCCAATGGTTAAGCTAGACATTTATTAAAGATATTTCTCTGAGATCTAGATTTTCAAGTTTGAAATTCGCATACAAGGCTCGTGGCTCATCAGCAGGGAACGGATTTTATGGAAATTGCCTTTTTTTCTGCTAAAGAGATAGAGTATATTCGATTAAGAATGTCCACGATTTTGGTTTCCCTGATTCCATATATACACATTTGATGTTGCCTTTTTTAAGATATTTGCTTTTTTTTTGCCTTTTTTAAGAAATTTGCCTTTTTTGCCTTTTCTACCTTTTAAAAAGTGATTATAGCATTTACAATTTTTTTTTTTAAGATTAAAAAATATACACATTGCCCATGCGGCTTATAGAAGCGCAGAGACCTCTTGCCAAATTGGTGTTGGAAAAATACAAAGCCGTTTTCTCAGCTAACGTAGGCTTGGAGACAATAAGGGGTGTGGACAAAATTATAAAGGGCGAGGAAAACGCCCTTATTCCTGATAATATGAACGTTTAAAACGATCCTTATTTAAATTGGGCTACACTTGTATCAACTTACGTCGAGCACACATTTAGTACATTCAAGGCTTTTCTTCGCGAAAATCGAATGAAAATGCTGCCAGAAAACTTCAAAATGCATCTTGTGGTTCAATGTTATTACAACTAAGGTAAATGTACATAATTCCGGGGTACTAAGGATTTTTCTGGCGTTAATTTTTTTGCGTTGAAACTACCAAATGTAAATTAAAAAATCAATATGTTACCTTTAAATCGATCAACTAAGATTAGTAGTAGTAAGATCGGTAAAGGAAAATAACTAGAATTATAATTTGTATTAATAAATTTAATAACACCTTAATATGTCTCTAAATCCGTGGCAAAAATTCTTTGATGTAACTAATTCCGTGATAATGTGTTCCTAATTCCGGCCATGCAATAAATATACAGATTTCATGTTATAAAAATGATGATATCTTTATTATTTAACTTTAAAAATTAATTTTAATTTAAGCACAAATCAAAATTTGTATTTACCGAAAATTTTAATTTGTACAAATTATGTTTTTAAGAACTTGAATCACAAATAAAAGTTATTTCTAAGATAACTTTCAAAATAAATAATTTCAATGTTCTTAAAAATTATTTGACTAGCTCCGAACTTAAACAAAAATATAAAATCAATGGAATAATTAGTACAATGCAATAGCAGTTCCTTTTTTATCAACTACTTTTGAAAACTTAAATCATTAAATGCATAAACTCCACGGCTTTTAAGTAATACTGGTGATTCCAATCTTCTCAGGAAATCTGGAGCATCGTAGATGAGCACGTCCACTTTGTCAGGCCAGCGCCAATTTGTTCCACTCATTTTCATCGTCTTGACTTCGTGTTTTTTTCCTGATTGGTCATCGATTATACTCATTACTATACCGGGAAATTTTTCTTCCTCGTAAATAACACTGGAGCACAAATTTGAATTTTTTTTCGCTCCAAGGAAGCCCCTACCCAATTCCTATGTAGAATCGCCCGAAAGATTTGCAATTTACCGTTATTCAGGTAAAAAAGTGTCCACTTAATCACATATATTTTACGGACAAATTGAGCAACCTTAATACAAAATATGGCATATGAAATAAAAAAAATCTCCATAAACCGTGTACGCATTGTTTTTCAATAGGCCTGATAGTTTCTGAGAAATTATTTAAACATTCAAATTTTTTTGTTTTTTTTTAATATTGTTATTGAGATTTGTACCTCGATTTTGTTTATTAGCGAAAATTGAAAAAGCAACAAAGTCTAAACGGTAGAAGTTATAGCAGCTATTTCGGAGATCACCACATCTCCTCATCAGACTTCTTTTTTCTAGACTTCAGCAGGGATCAAACCCGCTTCATCGATGTGCAAAGTCAGAAGCGCTAACATTTTTTTTTTTTTGTAAATAGAAAAATTAAAACTTTAACAGGGGACAAATAAAAACATTTAGCTATCAAATGACAATACGCAAAGATTTTTCATATGAAAAAGGATCAAGAAAGCATGTTAATCATAAGCCATGAACACATGAGTAACACTCTTCTACTTTAAAAATTTGTGTCTAATGGGCTGATAAATTTTAAAACCTACTTGAGAAAATGGTCCGTAGCTTCTGATCATGTATTTTGTATAATTTTGCAGCTTATATACATATACTCAATTTTTGATTATCGATATTATTCAGAGCTGCGGCCAATTCTTACTTTCAGTGGCGATTTTTTGCCATTTTTGATATAAAATAAAATTATACTCGTTTAATGTAATAATCAGCGAGTGGAACACAAATTTTAAATTATTTACTAACAAAAATAAGCGCTTTTTTTTTAAATAATTTCTGAACCGAATTCAATGAAATGCTAGTGTAAAATGTTGCGCCGCAAATACGTCCTTCTCTTCTTACAGCTTTAACGTAAATGCGTGGTTTAGCACGGAATAAAGAACATGTACAATTGAAAGAACATAAATCCGTGACAGCAATTTAAACCTTAAATTATTACATATCATCGTGTTTTTTTTTGTAATTATCAATATGATCTCAAAATAATGATAATGAATTAAATTTTTGATACATTTTCAACATTTTACTGTAAATAATAGAAATAACAAAAATTCTATAATGTCAATAATTCATTAGAATGTAGTAAATCACAGATATTTACCATTAAAATATTAACGTTTAGGTTAATAAAACTATAGCACGGAAATACCTCAACAATTCCTTTTGGGGTTTAATTTAATGACAAAAAGAATTAATGAGATAGTTTTTGTAAGAATTTAATCAAAATAAGAAAAAATGTAAAGTGTTGAAAAGCCCTATTTCCGTGTTAGGCACGGAATTATGTACCTTGTAAACGAAATATGTATATAATTCCGTGAATCAGAAATATCACTTTTAAGGTAATTAAATCTACCGGGATGAATTTAGCAGTTACCAAACAATTAACAAAAGTTTAATGAAAAGATGTTTAATTACAGCCTTAAGAAAATACACTACAATCGTTAACACTTCGCCTAGGACATCTCCTTACATGATGTTAATTCTCCGAACTACAACTTATAGACTGCCTGATATTATATAAATATAATCCATAAGTACAGTCAGAATAGACCTTATTAATTCTTAAAAATTAAAGTTTATGCTGGTATTTTTTGTTTGATCAAACATTCTACCAATTCCTTATTTAACTAAAAAAATCGGAATTCCACGGAATAACGTACTACCCCGCAATTGTGTGCATTTACCTTACTCACCGGAAGCTCCTGACATCAAGCTTAGTCCGTTTATACCCAAATATCAATATTTAGATATAAAAGGTAGAGATAATTTGGGATAAAAGAGAGAACTGTATTGAAATAAGACAGGTTTTACTCACACACGAGGTTTTGCATTCTCATTTACACGTTTTTTGTACTTTAAACGACGATATGTGTATAAGTCATCTGCTCGAAGTCCATGCCTTTTTTAATTCACTTACCCTTTACAGTATCATTTGTTTTTTTTTTTTCCTTCAACCTCCTCTTCCTGCCAATTCATTACATTTGGCATTTGTGTAACAACATTAATTTCCGCCATTTATTGCAAATTACAAATGGTGTGTCGTTTTTCATTTCGATTCTATTGACATTTCTGTATGCACCGTGTGGCATGCAACACACAGCGTAGCTAAGAGATGGGCAGACGAAGGAGAACAGCGTTGCTGGCGCTCCATATTCTCTAGCAATCCAGTGAGGCTCCTATCGCGCATGGCGGCGCGAATAAATGCATTGCCAATGGAGGTGCCAGTGCGAGGGCCACACCTTTTCTCTGTAGCGTTCAAATGCATTTGCACAATGAGATATGTATTAAGTATGTAGATGCATGTGGCGGAATTGTGGCTGCTGATGTGCTGATCAGTGGGGAATTTTAATTTTGCGTTCTAATTGATTGAACGACTGCTGGGTCGACCGTCTTTGGTTCGTGCGGCGTTGTTTGCCTGCTTGGCCTGACCGCTGGCTTGGAGACACAAATGACGGATGGCGGTTAGCTCAACTGTGAAGATAAAGTTACTTATTTGCTGCCTTCTACTTTTGACTCAAATTGGTACTTATTGTAATGAATTGAAATTTTTACTTAGCTCATTGCGAATATGCAAATTAACACTTTCTTTATTTCTCTTGTTCTCTTTCTTATTTACAGGTAATGATACTCATATGGCGGTAATGTTTATGTGAGAGGTGTGACATGACATAAAGGTAGGAAATTCCTCACCAGCTTGTTTTTTGTTTATTCGTGCCGACTTTTCGGTACATCTACGGGCTAGTGTTTGCCTACAAAATGTATTCATGTGGGCATTTCTCGACGTTGCGGAGAAATTGCAGGCGTTAAAAGTCGCCAGACGGTCGTCGGTTCACCCGGCGGCCAGTCGCATTGTTTGCTGCAGTCACCCATTGGAAGCCACAATGTATTGGCTATTGATGACATGACTCCAAGCGGTCGCTGCCGCCACCGTCGCTTGGAATGTTCACGAAGGCGAAAGTGTTAATGGATTTCTTTGCTTTGTGTAAACATTTAATTAAGTTTCATTTGTTTGCCGTCGTAAGTATTTGTTGGTTGTGCTCTTCCGTCGCATCTCCAATGATTACATCGATGGCTAGGCAATATGTAATTGGGAGGAAATATGCACGCATATAACAAATATATTTCGAATGAGAGCGTTGGTTAGGCGCGACGATAAGCCAATTTTAACTAGAAATAGCAGGAACTGACTGCCATGGAAAAAAACTAGGAGCTGCATTTCAATGTGGTCAATCATAAACCTTAAACATTTTATTTTAAAAGGACTGAAGTTAGCGCAAGGGCACGGGAACTTTTAGACGGATGAGTCAACCCTAAATTTAGGCTTCCAGATCAATGTAGTGCTTTCCAGGCAGAGGTTGCTGCTATTGAGGAAGCAGTCAGTTGGCTGCTGATGCGCGCGATGACGGTAAGGAAGGTTAAATATTATCTACTCAGAAAGCCAGGCGGAAATCAGAGCCCTGGGCTCGCTTACGTTACGCTCGAAGCTATCAGACAAATGCTTAAATTTGCTTACGGTTGCATTAGTAGGAAGCTGGTGGCTAACGAACTGGTCATAAGTGGCACGCTCTGGCCAATATAACGAAGAAAAAGGTGATTGAGAGTTCCGTCAACCTAGCGAACGCTGGGGGAAAATCAGGACATGTTTCACGGCACAGTAGTTCCGGCCGAGGGGGGGGGGGGGACGTCTTAGGAATTTCTTCAGGCTCGCGAAACCACGGCTCTCAATTCTGATGGGGATATTGGCAGGTCACTTTTCGATTGAGCTTCACGCAGTGAGATTAATCGATCGATTAAGGATTGCAACGCAGCCTCAGTTGGCTTGTCTCTGTCTCGTTTAGATTTAATGAAGAGTCCTTCAGTTACGAGGACTATTGTCTTGTATTATTTCCAGACCTTTTGGGAGCTTTTAACTTCATAAATTCAGAGGCCGTAATACAGGCCTTGAGGGTACTAGAGTTGGAGGAGTCACTGGTGGACGGCAAAGGTCGGTGAGAGCTCGGCTTTCAAGATATGTGACAAGGGGCACACCGCAAGGTGGCGTGCTCTCACCACTCCTTTGGAACTTAACCGTGAACTATCTTTTGTGGGAGACAGAATGGTGAAACGGTTGTCGCTTATGCTGATGACGTACCCAGCGCGTACAGAGGCAAGTTCCTGCAAACTCTGTGAGACTCGATGCAGAGGGCTCTTCCCGATGTATCGAAATGGTCCACGCGCTGTGGCCCTGCTTCGATTCGGAGAAAGTGGAACGTATTCTATTTAAGAAGAAGATACAAGATCCACTGACTGCGCCGGAACTATATGGGCGCCTTTTAAGATGTGCTAATAAAGCAAAATGTCATTAGGCGTCATTCTCTCGAAACTCTACCTTGAGCCGTTCATTTCGGCTACCGGACCGCTGTGGTGTCTTCCAGTCTGAGGTATAAGGTAGGCTATAAACGAACTCTGAACTGAATTACAAGCTAAGGAGGTGTTTATCTTTAGTGGTAACCAACCAGCAATTAAATCTGTGAGTTCCGTCTGCAAGTGATGGCTATCTTGGGTATATAGAAGGTAACTTATGACGCACATATTTGCAAGACGGGGTATGATCAAACAGATTCTGCCCGTAAGAGATCGCAGGTGGATGCAAACTACGACTCGTAGATTTTCTAGGCAACCTTGGCCTAGGTGGGATTGAAAAAGGTCTCGTTGCTTATATTCTCTTAACTTAACTTTTCGAAATTATCGAAGAGAAGGATGCGCCTGCTGGTGTATTCTTTCTTTAGTGGCCTTGGCGAAGAGGGAGATATGAACCTTACATGCCTGGTTCAGCAAGGGGGAGGGACAAAACTCGTAAGTCGGGGCATCACAACGGACCTTCAACTCGTGGTCTAAGTGGTTCTCCTAACTTCACTGGGCACAAACCTGTGAGTTAAGTTTCCATGTGTATAAATACATATTACAGTTGGTGTAGGCATCAGCTGTAAGGTGTAAAGAAAATCCATATTCAGGAACGCTTACATATGTATGTACAGTTAAGTGTGTGTATGTATGAACAAGCAGCCTAGCTAATTTAAATTAACACCAAAGTGGATGTCAAAGCCATGGATGAAATGAAATGGAAGTCAGTTGTGTTTCGTTTGAAGCGGAGACAAATCTTAAAAACAAGAATTGAAATAAAAAAGTTTACCGAAATAAATATAAAAAATAAATGCAGCTAAAATAATACAAAAAAGCGGAAGGAAAATAAACATAAAAGCTGGTTCACACTTGCTACTTGACGGAAACAACAACAAAGTACAACCAAAACACAGAAAAAAAATTAAAAATGCCAACATCGGCGAGTAGACAGCCAACCGCAGTTGCCGGCACCCACGCCACAATGGACGCAGGTAACAGCAGCAGCAACAGAGTAACTGTGACTGCACAACTCTTCTCGTTTTTGCTGTAGTTGCTGCTATTTTAGATGTTGCTGTTGTCACCTCTGCAGCACCAGTTTGACCATTTGCCGCCATTCGACGTCAGCAAAGGCTGCTTGGGAGGAGATCGGCTGGTGTGGGTTGGTGCAAGTTGTTTGTTTTTTTTAGCCCGATCAACTACCGCAACAACAAACATACGCTACAACAACAACTCGTTATGTGCATAGCTACTTACATAGTTTTAAAAGTTGTATGCACTTTAATGGCAACAACACGATTTGTTATGTGTTTAGAAATAAAAGTAGTTCTTATATTTGTATTTAGTTGTTGTTTCATGTTAACTACAAAAAGTTGTCAGACATCAATAGGCCCCAATTTCATTCATGAAAACATTCAATGGCATCATCTTAATGAAGATTTGCCTTCGCTTTATGTTCGCAAGTGTTGTTTGCCTCAAATAGAGTTGCTGTTGTACATCTATTTACAACACAACTAACTGGGTATGTTTTTCTGCGACTGCTGATGAGGGCAGAAGGCAATGCAGACGGATTTGAAGTGGAATAATTTCAGTTTATATTAGCGGATATAAATAATTAGACATTTGTTTCAAACGTTCGAAAACTTTTTCAGTCATCGGTAATGGATTGTATTTCCATTATTTCCCACTAACACCCAGTCGCATCAGGGAGTACCGGTGACCTTGCCATACCATGGGGTGCTTCCATGGCCGACTTTTCACTTCTTCCTTTCTACCCTTAACATCTTGGAATGCCTTGAATAGGAAATATTTAGATAAGCAGCCAGATAAATAAATCGGTTGCAAAAACTTTTGTCCATAAGAGATCGACAACACTTTGAAGACAAGAACAATACGTCCTAAATACGCATCGGTGGATAGGTCAGGGTTTGCCAGTCGGAACGCTAGCGAATCTGGCGTCCGAACCCTTACTATGGATAGTACTCTCTTACCGCAACCCAATATGGGTAACGACTTGGAGTCAATTCCATCTCGTTCTGGTGGACAATTTGTTCGCCGGCGACCATCACGGTCGTTCCAGGCCGACGTCGAAATGAGTTCAATTCGAACTCGTCCTCGAGTACACCATTTTCTGTTGCAGCCAAAACGGCACTGGTCTTCGACTGAATCTTAGCTGACACAGATAATTGCCTACTTCGCTTTGACTTCCTTCAGTGAATCCTGGCTGCAAAAAGTGATAACGATATCCTAAGCCTTCTTGAAGAGATCACGGGGCTAGAATTGAGTACGGAGCTCAGAAGCAAGAGTGATGCGTCGCGACGTCTGGCTCGTCGTAATAGGGATCAAAACACGCAGAGCATATTCCAGAGAAATTCATCGTGGCTATAGGGCGGTAAATATGTATAGCGAACGAACTCTTTAAGCCTTTTTGCGCAAATTTTTATAGGGTTAATGGCTTCAAATCTCGTAACAGTCAATGAAATCTTCAGGCGACCTAAATCTTCTTCGCCGGCCTATAAGCGCTTAATCCCGATAGATGTCCAGACAGTTATAGTGACAGCAGATATTCAAAAGATCATCCCTTGAATTAAAATGAAATAAATTTTCTCAAACGGAATAAGTTTCGTGGGAAATTCTAGAAACGGTTTGAGCCAGTCACGAACTGCAAGCATCTCTGGACCGCAAACGACAGTGCAAACAAGACATCTGTGCCTACTGCTCCATTTGCTGATGACATCTTATCAGTTGGATGCCATCTAATCGGAAAATTGCTTATCTGCTGGGCAAATCGCCAAAAAAAAACACATGTTCACAAACAAACAGGCGGAATGGAAGACTTGCTTGGCACATAAACGAGAGAAGAGAAAAAAATTCTGCAAGGAATAGAGCTGACTGACATTTGCGCTGACGCAATGACTTAGTTGACAGACTGACACTGACACATCAGCATACGGAACTGTAAGTTATTGCTGTAGCTTAGACGTTCTGTTTTTGTTATTGCTGTAACGCAAAAACAACTACCCATTTTTGAACATTTTTTGTACTCGTAACACTAAAATAACTTATGAGCTTGCGAGAGTAGACTAAAGCGCTGTATTTGGGCGTGAATGACACATTGCCAGTTGGCTGTTGGCCAGTTGTCGGATGATGGCGCGCTGGTGGAACACGTTCTGCTGGAAGCACCAAAGCGGATGACTTGACTGAGGATTGAGTGAATGAATGAGTTTGCTAGTTGGTTTGATTGGTGCGGGGGGATTTTCGACTGCTGAATGGTTGGTTGCTTGTCTAACCGAGTGAATGAATGAATGTGTCGGATTCGTTAGTAGGCTGGTTGGTTGCATCTGGATTTTCATATGAATGACGTATCCAGCTCGGAGCGGAGTTGGGTCAGTGAGACGGCGCGGTTGGCTTGGTTGGTTGATGGTTGGCTCAAAGAGTTGGTTGACTGACGGACGGACTTTCAGTCTGACAGTGACTGCCTCGTCGGCTGTCTGCCTTCTTGCCAACTTATGCTGACTATGCTCTGAGTTAACGTTAAAATGAAAGCAACTGTGACGGCAATGACAGCACAAATGATGAACACACTGATCTCGCGTACTTTTCGCCGCCGTTTTTGATGCCTCTACATTTGCTGCAGCTGCTTTTCCATGACGTCGGCTGCGTTCTGCTAGCGAACCCATGCGCTCGAACTGTCGCATATACGGTAAATGGTGTGACGACATGGTAATTGGTTATTAGGTCATTCCG
Source organism: Rhagoletis pomonella (assembly GCF_013731165.1). Lineage (NCBI taxonomy): Eukaryota > Metazoa > Arthropoda > Insecta > Diptera > Tephritidae > Rhagoletis > Rhagoletis pomonella. The sequence continues at coordinate 7,953 of NW_023460774.1, read as the reverse complement.
GAGGTGGTCCGACAGACAAATTTATATGAATGTATGTATGTGTGCAGCTTTGAGTTTAAAGCAGAACTTTAGTGGGCGTTTGCATGCGCTATTTATTTGTTGGGTTTTTATTCCTTTTTCTGCTCACTACTTTTATGCACTTTGTAAATATGGAATGCTAAAAGTGTCACATGTCAATTTGAAATTAATTAAATGTCTTGTATAGATGGAAATTTGTGGAGCGTGTGGGAATTACTTACATAAACGTTGATGGAATATTAAAATGAGCATATAATTGCGAGTGTAACAATTTAAATTAAATCGATAAATAACTTTAATTTAATTGGGATAAACAAAAGGCCAGTAAAAAAAAAATACTAAACATGCTATTACCTGATGTTCCAGAGGGTCAATAAAATGTCTACCCTAAATATGATGGGACTTTCATTATACCCGTCTATCCCTTCAATCGTTTATCAGTTTGATGTGCGACATTAAGGCGCATCTTTTTCATAAAGAATACCAACCTTACATTTTTAGACTCTAATCCATTCATTGCCCATCCATCAGAGCCAGACGCAAAGATCCGTTTATCCTAAGTATATGGCTCTGCGCTTCACTTGCCTGTCGATTTCCACTGAACTCAGTCGTTTTCTTCTCTTTGTTTTGAACGCTATTTTCTTCTCTTTCTTTTGTACGCTATTTTCTTCTCTTTCTTTTGTACGCTATTTTCTTCTCTTTCTTCTGTACCCTATTTTCTTCTCTTTCTTCTGATCAACGGATCAACTTATACAACTTTGGCTTTGGAAATTAAATGATAAAATAAACGTCTGCTGTAATCTCCAAAAGGATTGACTATGACGAACAATTGTATTAGGCGAAAGGTCTTTCGAACTGAGATTTCAACCTTTTCTGAAATCGGCTTTGGTTTTTCCACTTACATACATACTCAGCTCTGATCAATAACCAAATTGTCGGCTGTAGTCTCAAAGTGCAGAAACATAGCTGCGTTCACGGCTCTAATGTTGGACAGGCTAAAGAGAAGAAGATACGTCAGCTAAGTACGCAACCCCTAGACCGCCTAGCAATCGTCTGTTGGATTTACTTTATCTAGATTGAAAGATTCAAGATCTAATGATTCAAAAGTAAGCCATGCAAATGACTTGTCGACAAAATTTTTTACGAACTGTTACACGATGCACCATTAGCGAGCTTTTTCGGAAAATTTCAGAGGTATATTCTTTGCCATTGGTCCTAAGAGCTGTCCTAGTGCTAGAGGACACCTTTAGGAAAAAAGTAAGGACAATTGGCCTTATAGAGAGCAATGGAGCGATACAGAATCTATTTTATGAGGTATAGCCTGTAGGTCTCCATGATAACAAACGGAAGTTGCTGTCTGCCATATGGAGTAAAGATTCAGATTTTTACAATACTTAGTTCATCGGACAGGATAATTAAGAATAGATGATGTTGATACATTATTGGATTATGCGTAGATTGTAAATCGGGAAAGTTCTTCTGGAAGGCATGCCGAGAAGCATTTTTTTTAGCCTTGCTTGGGTAAGTCTTTTAGAATTATCTTTTGGGTAGAGCGCTTGTTTGGTTTTGTCCAACTTTTTTTAGACTTAGTTGTCCCTTTGATGTTAAGGTAGTGGGAATGTATGACTTAGCTTCATTCTGTATGCCTTAAGAGATTCCACCAGCGTCTTATTAAGGGCAGAGCCGACGGGGCCGCGGCCCAGGGCCACCACATGTGATGACGAAAGAACAAAAAAATTATTTTCAGAGATTACAGAAAAGATCGCTAAGTATTAGGAAGATTTGTCAGCGCCATCAATATATCTTGCGGAACCTAGCTTAGCTTCTCCTGGCTCTGGTGACATACTCGACTCGCCCAATAATGGAAATTTCTATGGGACGCTGGAACTAATAGCTCAGTATGACCCCCGGACATATGAAAGAATACGGAAATAAGGCATGAGGACACGTGAATTATTTATTCTCAACAACCTGCTAGGAAATAATAACTTTGTGGGGTGAGAAAGTACAGGCAGAAATAATAAGAAGATCAAAAAGTTAAAATATTCGTACTATTCCATCTCTGTTCATACACGAGACCGCCGTGGTCAGTCGTTTAATACTGCATGCAACACGACCGGCAAGTACAAAAGAATTCAGGCGAGAGTTTAAAAAGAAAACACGTAGTAAGAAGTCAATAATACGAAACTATACTGTTAAAATGAGAATATAATTATTTGTTCCAATTAATTGTATGTATCTAATTATTAATTTAATAAAGAGCCCCACATGTATAACGGCCCTGGGCCCCCACATTCTTAATCCGGCCCTGGATTCCGCAGTTTCCTTGAAGGAATCATGCAGTTTGAAGAGAAGCGAAGAATAAGAAGTATGTATATCATCTCGTTTATTCCCATACTAGACGGATGTGTATGTCCGAGTGCTTAGAGTTTTCCTCGGCTACTCAAATATAATCCAATCCAAGCTTTCAAACCAACGCAATGCTTTTTATTGCCACTGGTTTGATTTTAATTAACTCTGTTTGCATTTTTAACTTGATTTTAAAATAAAACGCCCATCTTAAAAATAAATTATTACTCTGCTCTCCATCTACGCCACAGTTTCATCTTCAGTTTGACAGCAGATGAATTGGTTAATTTCCAAAACAAGAAGGCCTAAAATAAAACCTCCGCTTAAAAATAAAACACAAAATCATCAATAAAACGCCCACTAAATTACGGTGTGGTGGAAGCATCAAATATCAGCAAAGACAGCAATTAAATAAATAAATGACAAAACACACAAAAAAAAAATAAAAATAAAACACACGAAATTTAATATTAATTTGCTAAAACGCCATTTCAGTATTTTCCCAATGACCCAATTTCAAGCGATTTTTAATTGTCAGCCATAAGCGAAGTACAAGCGCTAGGGAAGGCGGCATGTAGCGGTGTGAAGGTGTGCTCGAGCAACAGCCACATTTCACTTATCATTTATTTATGCCATTTTTGTCAATAAAAATATTTCTTATTTGCTATGCGAATGTTGTTGGGCAGCGGAGGCAGGCAAGGCGCGCATGCAACAATTTTGCTGCTGATATTCTCTTGACATCATCGTTTGCCGCGTTAGCTTATTTTGTTTTTTCTATTTACCTCTCTCCCCGCCACCCATCTCGCCACCGAATCGTTTCCACCTTTATGTTGCCATTAGCGCCTCTTCGTGTTTGTTTATTCCCACTGTCATGTGAAATCAATTTGTTGCTTGGTAGTTGTTGCAAAAGTTCCATTGAACTTCCTTTCGATTCGTGGCAGATGAGCAGGCCACGGCCCAGTTGATTTAGGGTACAGCAAATATGAGATGTCAACAAAACTAACTTGTCGGTTTATTTGCTTACTCCAAATTGAATTTGCATGGTGTTTCACGAAATTTTCGTAGCCAACAATTTGTTTAGATTTTTTGTTTTTAGAAATATTTTCATAGAGGTGTGTTCTGCAATGTAGGTGCGAGTACTTTCAAATTTTATTAACAAACTGCAAGCGGCTACAAGTTCACTATGATTTTAATATTTTTTTTTTTCTGACGGTATTTTCCACTTTTTCCCTATATGAAAACATGAATTTTTTATGGAAGAAAATTCGTAAGCCCGTTAAAAAATTTCGAAAAATTCCACTTGTTTATAGAAATCAACGCGAATTCTTAGCTGCTACAAACATGCACTTTATTACACTAAAATTTCCTGGGCTACAAATCTGCATACCCAAAAAATGCTAAAAACTCAGATTAAAAATTTAACAATTTTAAGAAATTTTGTTAAATTTTATTTTTTTTGTTATTGCATGAATAACATTTTTATAAACAAAAAACTATTGACTTGAAGAACATTGTGAATATTAAAAAAACAAATCACCTTGTGAACGGCTGTTTGAGTAAAAGCATATCAAAACTGAACTTTTCAAAATGCATATGGCATTTGTTCCAAATCAAAACTCCAACAAACACCCGATATATTCTTCCCGATTTTTTTTTCTCAAAAAGTGCAACAATATTCTTGACTACATTAGGGTGTTTTGCTTTGCCACTTACTTTTTTTCTTTTTAATGTTTAAGCAAAAGGTTATTTATTACTCGACAGTTTTGCTTTTTTAGCAATGATTTTAAAAGGCCAATTTGAATTTCTCTTAAAAAATCGGACAGTTTTTTTGCGCATTTTATTGCTTAGCTCATTTGGGACCTTCAAGCTTTGCATAATAATTTTCTTATATTTAGCAAATTTGAAAAATAAAAATTGGATTTGAAAAGTTTTAGAAGAACTAAAAATACGTGCAATAATTGCATCGTGCGCAAACCCTATTACTGAGATCTCAGCATCATCGTTACTAGAAAATAATTTTGAATTCATGGAACCATTTATTCTATTACTCTCTCTCCAGATCTACCACACGCAAAACAATAAAAAAGAAGCAAATCAACCACTGAATTCATTTATTACGCGTGTGCTAATTGACACCAATTCGGGTTGATATAAATCCAAAGCAAGCGAATGCAGACCATTAAATATTTCCAAAACCCCGATAGTTGCTTTTTTAAGCTACTTGTTTTTGCTTTTCTGTGCTGTTTTGTTGTGTGGCTTTTGTTCTTATATGCACGCAGTCGGCACTTTGGTGACTTTTCTTTTTTTTTTTTGACTGCGCGTAATGGCTTAATTGCCCCGATTTTTAATCTGCTTACTTTGGCGGCGCTGAAAATTCTATGTTTTCTCGCAAGTGTGTTTGTACTTTTTTATATATATTATTTCCTCTTTTTTTTTTTTGCTTCTCCAGTGCCATGTTTTGTTTGGTAGTGCAGCTAAACCTGAGAATAGGAGCCTACCAGCATTCGATGACTTACTTATAGCCACACAATCATGTTTTGTTTTAATTGGCTTTTTTCGTTGTACTGTCGTTTCGGGTGCCACGCCGCCACGATTTTTACTTGGGAGTTAATTGAGCGCGCGCTTGTGGCTAATTAAATCAATTCGAAATTCGGATTCACTCGATTTATTGGGGCTTACATTCATTCGTTGACTAGTTTTTTCTTATTTTTTTATGGCTTTGTTGTACATCATTAGTGGTGTTAATTGCGTTCAATTACGATTTTTAAGGGCACAAGTAAATGCATTCCATGTTGTTGGCTTAGAGAGGTGAATAATTCCGTATGAAACATTATTTGCAATTTTCTTATTTTTAAACGCAGTCTCTTAAACTTTACCTGGAGGCATTTTATTTTTTTCGCAACATTTTACCACTCATATGCCGGTTTTTGGGAGTTTTCAGCCTACACGCAGCCCTCACTTTTTTTTTTATTATGTGTTAGGATGAAATTTGGTTAGGTTGAAGTGTCTGTCTGCATCGAATAGAGGAGAAAGGCCTAGGTGTGCCCGGTGGCGCAATTGTGGTACCATTTGAGGACTCGTATTCTATCCTGTCTCCTCTCCATACCTAGATGTGGAACCAGTTGGTTAAGTAAATCAAACCCGGCAATTAATAAATGCCTGCTGCACCTCGCTAAACAACCGAAGAGGTGATGCTGAAAAGGCATCTTCTAGCTGCCGTTAGGGCAGGGTAGTGATATACATAGGTAGTGTTCCAAGTTTTCAATTTCTTCCTCGTTATAACAGCTGCGGGAGAAGTCTTTGGCCGGCAGGCACATTGTGCTAGCATACCATCACAAGAAAACACAACTGTTATTTGTTAAACTATTATTTGAAAAACAAATAATAAATAAAATTTTATAATTAAATCCAGTTAAAAAAAAAATATTATTGATTTTACAAAAACATAATGCATAACGAAAATCAAGCTTATAGGGCCCCTAAACCACATTCAAATCATTGCGTAACCCGAGACTTGTACAAGTCAATATTGTGGAAATTATTACACAATAAAATTGCGCAAACTTTACTTTGGAGAAGCGTTGCTCAAGTAAATATGTGCAAGAAATATAAATGTGCTGTTTATAATTTCACAGCTTCAGCTTTAAAACGCAAAAAAAGATTATTAAAAAACTTTGTATTACTTTTCTACGCCCCAAAATATCAAAACTAGACTAAAAATTACGCAGTTGTCGCTATACGCCAAATTATTACAAAAGGATGATTTTGATTTTAGTGCAATTAATGTGCAATTTAGTACAATCAACCCCACACACCAAACGAACGACCGATGCAAGTCCGATATTGCGCATTGGTGTTGTGTGGTTTAGGGGCCCTATAACAGCGGCGTGTGCAATGAAATTCCGGGTTGTATTTCCCTTATAAGAGTTACCAAATCAAACTTATAAGATGTCTGCATATAAAATTTAAAAAATTTAAATACAAAAAAATAATTGTTTGCCTTTAAGCTAGTAATTATTTATAGTTTTCAAAAATTCATCTCTACCAGCCAAGGTATCAAAATGGGGCATTTGTGAACAAAAAATTGTCAGAGTACCAAGTCCTAAAACTAAAAAAAAAAAGTATCAAAATTAATACAATTGTATAAAAACGGCAACGCTGTCAGCGTACTGTTATACTTTCGCTCACTTGCCTAAGTTGAGAACGTACTAGGCGAATGGGACAGACACGCACACAATATGAGTAGTAACCGTAGTAGCTAACTTGTTCAGAACTTGTCTGCATTCTAACACCATTTTGACGACGTTTCATAACATTCCAGTGACCGTATAGCTGCTTAGCTGCCGGAGGAGATGCCTACTGAAGGCATACTAAGATAAGATTCGATAGGCCAAAGTGCAGCCTCTTATAGCTGCGAGCTCTACGTGGAAGGCACTCAGTGGTCTGGCAGCCTAAAGTAGCGATTCAGTGATATAGCATTGCAGCGGAACTGAAACTTATCGAAAAGGTCTACAGACAGAAAGTTAAAAAGTGTTTCCAGAGTTTAAGTGGGCGTGGATGGATGGCAGCGCTTCTGTGACTACTTGTAGCATGCATGCCGTATGTTGAGTTTAGAATTAGTAAGCGACTTTCCTGTGATGTACACCAAATTGTGGGGTTCGAGGCCCCATTTCTTGCCTATTGCCGTTCTCGGGCATAGAGGGTGATCTAGGCTTCAGCAAGTTTACCACTTCTGGTATCTATTGTTTTTATTATAAAATAGGCACTCGGGACGGTTTCTGGGTTTTCCTGTCGGTATGTACAAAATTTGTTCAATAAATTGTATCCGCAAATCGCACCACTAAGTTTTGCCCCCAAAAAAGTCAATATATTCGCAAAACTAGGGGTCAAAAATAGTAAATCTGTGATTTAAGTGTTTCCCTCTAACGGCAGGACTTTCAAATTACACTGAAGACGGCACAACGCCGGGAAATCGTTCCACAATACATCATTTATTAAAACCTTACTAGAGAAAGAAAAACTAAAAAAGCAGTTTTACTATATTTGGCCCATAGTTTTATAATCGTGATTAACGATAATCTTAAGGTTTTATATGAGAATTGAAGTCGGTTTTATTTTTTGCTTAAAAATTACTTTTATTCTCTTTTAAATATTTTTTATATTTTATTTTTATTTTAAATATTAATTTTTTATTTATGTATCTAATTTGTCGTGTTATTACTCATATTTACGCAATTTCTCTTCCCATCACACATACATATATACATGGGTACATATGTACATTAGGGTGGTCCTTAAAAAATCAAATGAACGATTTTTTCAATCTCACCCTCTCAATCGGTAATACCACGGTGACAGATATCACATACAAATTTTGGTCCCGATTGGAAACGGTTAAAGCGTGTCACACTGGGGTAAAGGCCATATGCTTCTAAAAAAAATATTTTTTTCATTTAATACCCAAAATCTATGCTACTGAAGTCGAAGATATCACACACAAATTTTGGTCCCGATTGGAGACGGTTAAGACGTTTTCATGGGCTAATCTGAACTTTGACCCCTGTGTGACACACTTTAATCGACCGC
>NW_023460773.1:0-32295 GCF_013731165.1 Rhagoletis pomonella | reverse complement strand
TTGCAGAATGTCGAACTGAAGGAAAGGTAAATTTTATTCGAATAATAAATGTAGAATATATATTTGCATACAACTATGACAATCATACTACTGATGAATTCCCAAATTTTATTTTTTCTAACCGCATGTGCGCTTTAAAAAAACGAGCGGCATTACTTTAAAAATTAAAGTCATAAAGTCGTTTCCACATGTCATTTGCTTAATGGTAGACAATTTTTCGTCATTTTTGGCAAAGCTTATTGGAAATTATGCAAAATGGATTTAAATTTTTAATTTTTTTTGATATTTTTATTTCTTATTTAAGAAACCGATCTAAAAAGAGTTGACTTTCAACGAAATATTTTCATTCGCAGACATGTGTTTACACAACGTAAGTTTTTGTAATTAATAAGTACATTCCCCGAATTTCCTCTTAAGCAGATCATCAAAATCTCTACTTGCCAATGTGTTGGACATTGATGATGACTTTCGGTGCAATCATCGCTGCGCCAGCGCAACGTTGCCACATCAGCCGACCTACTATCGCGCCATGTATAGGTGAGTAGGCGAGGAGAATTAAGAAATTTTAATTTTAAGAATACGAAATCTATATATAAAAATCGATAGTAAAAAGTAGGCAGTGAATGGGAGACACAATTTTTACGAGTTATTGATTTGATATAGATTAATAATTCAATCATAATTGATGTTTGTATGTTGGAAATTTTATAGGCACTGTTATCGACACATTTATCGGTCGGTCTATTTTCGATAAACCTCGGCGACTTTTTTTTTGTTATGTCAATCACTATTGGTATCGATATATTTATAAGTAGAGAACGACCCTATAACGATTTTTAAGACCGCAGCTAATCGACCGAACTCCGGTCAATTTCGACCGAAGCCGAACCGAACGTTTTCAAGAGCTCAAGTAATTCAATCACATATGGTAGTACTTGTTTTTGTAAAAATGATAAAAAAATATACATACATATATATTTTTACATGTTCGGCCAAAGTTCGGCTTTTTGTGCGAAATCGAACCGCAACCGAACTGAACTTTTGTGTCACCACATAATCGATACTACTACATAAGCAATACTACGTTAGTTGTCCTCCCAGAAGCCTTGAGTCTTATTTTCTTATTGATAAAAATAAATCGGTAAGTTGTTTATCATACGATCTATACATAGCCTTTGCAACCCTTCGTACATTTCCATGCTATGCCAGGAATTGGTATATCCGTGGAAAGTAAGGCGTTTAGGAGACCATCTTTTTCTTATGAGAAATTTTTTTTTAATTATAATATGGCCACCGCTGCTACCGAACATTTTCTGTTAGGCCGACATCGCTCTGAAATACAGTTAAAATATGTTCGCATTACAGCATAAATTACTTAATTTCTTTTAAATTCGTTTCATACTTGGAAGTGGTTATTGCATACTTTTAGGCACTATGTTGTATGTAAGTTGTTGGAACAATAGTAGCAGATTTACATATCAATAGATTATCCTCATTTTTAAGCTAAACTCACTAATCTGTAATTAGAAAAAGAGATTAGCCATACAAAATTTGTCCCTAGTTAATCTGTAATTATGTGTAAAATAATCTCAGATTAGACCGATAACTTTTCAGTAGTTTTATCGATTATTTTTTCGAAGAGGAGGAGAAATGTCAAATGTAAAAGTAAACAATAATGAACGCTGGCAAAGAAAAGAGGTTTGTAAAGGTATTTTCTAATAAAGTATTGGGTTAAAATTTATCGATTTGTTTTTGTTTTTTTTATCAACGTTTCAGTTAAAGCTCGGTGGAAATAGGCTAATAGGCTTCCAAGAATTGTTACAACGATTAAAGAAATCTATGAAAATCATCTCCCGTTCATTCGAAATTTGGTTCACTGCTGTTTTGCTATGTACATTAGGGCGAATCGTCCTCCATGAAAAATGGGAACTGTTTTTCAAAGACTTATTCCAAAAAATTTCGAAAAAAACTTAAAATTTACATAAGCTGGACCGATTTTAAAATACCTTCGTAAATCTCATTATTTTGATTCCGTTGATAAAACTTCTAAGCCTTTTTAAGCTTAACCCTTAATCTAAGACGATTTTTCGAAATAATATTTTTAGAAGCTGGTTTTATTTGTATAAAATCACGATTTTCTTAATAGTCTTCCGAAATATTTAGGCGGACGCCTTAGATATAAAAAAAATGTATAATTTCGTTGGAAAAACAGTACCTATCTATTTTGTATGGAGAGTGATGCACCCTAATGTACAAACATAAGAAAATATGTAATATTACTTTAATTTGTCTCAATATTGTGAAAATTAAAAATGCATTCAATGTTAATTTATCGTAAATAAGGTATTGTAAAATGAATTATCAATTTCCCCTATATCCTTATCAGAATTCAAGAGTAGCTTTTGTGTGCATAAACATACATACATGCGTACCATGTAAGGTAAGCGTGCACAAAAGCAATCAATAGAAAAATTAATTTGCATATTCAAACATCAAGTCAATTCAGTGCAAGAATAAAAGCGAATTTCTGCATTGACACGCCCGCATCGATGGCAAACACCAATCGGCGTTTGATATGTGTCACTGTCACATTTTCCGTACACTTATTTGCATTTACATACATATGTACATCCATAAACAAACATTCACTTACATTCCCATGTCCCACATTGCAGGCAAGGCGATGATGGCAGCGTCGGCCCGGTGGGTCCTGTCGGCCCCGTTGGCCCCGTTGGCCCCGTCGGTGATGCGCGTATGCACGAGGCCATGTCACACACCTGCCTCAGTTCGTCGGCGGAATATGAATTGGCGCTTATCCTCAAAGAGCTGCGATGGATAACAGATCAGGTGAGCCGTTACAAATTGACAACAATCTTCCAGGCTTAAAGACACCGTAGCGCTTGTTGATGCAATGTGTCTGTGTGTGTGTGTGTGTGAGAGTGTAGCACCCGCCTGCAAAGGTATATCAAAAATTGTCAATAGTCTCAAAGCAGCAAGCAGTAGGCAACTAGCAAAACACAAACAAACAACAACACTTACAATCGATAGCAATTTTCCATTGACAGTCTATTGTTTTCGATTTTAATGATGTCATTCATAGGAATTAGGTTTGACGGCGCTTAGATGGTGATTTTGCATTGGCATGCGGGCGCCAAGGCATCCCCCCCACTCGATTGAAAAGCGTACTTTTCGCAAATATCTTTTTGTATACATGTGTATTTACACATACATATGTATGTACGTGTGGGTGTAACGGATCGAAGATGTCGCGCTTTGTTTGCTTTATCGCTGTGTCAAATCATGAATATTTCAGTTATTTCATTGCATCACTTTGAAGATATAATCCAGTTCGATGCGAAACAATGATTCTGTGCAAAAGTCTCAACACCTGTCACTAACGAATAAAGACGTATCTTGCTCTTATAGAGCATTTCTGCTAATTTGATGAAAGCACTTATATCGCGATTGAATTATTTTTCAATGAAGAGATTCAAATTAGACGTATGTACATTTTTTTACGTGCGGAAATTTTCTGTACAAAAATTATTAAGCATTAAATTCTGCTATTTGTTAACGAAGATTAAGAAATCATCCAGTTAATAATGAGCGCGATTTAGGTTTTTTTCTAAATTTTAAAAATCTTACCATTAAGAAAAATGTGTAAATCGATCTTTGACATAGTTTTTGACTTCAGAAATCTGGAACAAAAAAGGTTTAACCCTTTAATTCTCTCATTACATGTATGTTTGATATCTTTTGGAAAAGTTCATTAAAGCGGCATTTACAGGATTAAAATGTTATACAAAAATATTAAGCGGAGAATTTTGCTGCGAGTCACCGAATGAACAAATTTCGAATAATTCAATGTGAGTTTTTTGTCACTCGAAAAATCCCTACGCTTCTGTAAAATATTTTAACCCTCGACCCACCATTTTTGATAAGCTTTTCAAATAAAGACCAATAGCCTCATAATTGCAGGAGTTAAGAGCTAAAATTTTTACAAACATATTTTCCACTAAAGTTTGCTTTATTTTTCGAAAGACCAGATTTAAACGTGCGACAATCAATTCGACACACTCAAAAATCAAGAGAGAAGCATGATAATTTTTTTACCCTAAACTAGAAGGATGAAATTCGAGGATGTGGTAGTATGCTTATTAGTCTTTAACATATATTTTTTCCAAAAATAACTATTTTCGTCCTTTGTGTACCAGAAAACTGTATCTTTTTCAATACCACGAACATTTTTTAAATCATTTTTTTAATGAATCACATCACTGAAATTTCAGAGTCCTTTAAAAAAATCTGCAAAACAGAGAGGAAAAACTACATATTCAGTTTTACTATATTTATTTAGCATTGATTTTTTCGTATTTTGAAATTTTTTGGTTTTTGTTGTACAGTGTTATATTATAAAAAAAAATCGTTTAAAAGTAATTTTTTAATCTCGTATATAGACACCTAGTGAAATTTCTGGCTGAAAATGTTTGTAGAACAGTTAACCCTGCAACTGCAAATTTTAATGGACATACAATGAATTTCTTCAAAATAAGGTTAAAAGTGTCCGTTACGGTAGGACGGCAGAACACTTGTTAGACCGAAACAAAAATCGCTTGCTAAATTTTTATATAAATTCTGAATACAAGAATTGCTTATGTCAAGGCACAAAAATGGATGTTCCACATTGCAATCAATAAAATAACACGAATTTTCAAGTTAAAGAAAACATTATATAGTCAGCGAAAGCCGTTATAACTAGGGGTTGCTAAATACTATGAATTTATATGAATTTTATAATAAAAAGAAAAACAAACTATTCACCTCTGATATTTATTTTTTATACAATTAAAATTGAAAAGGTAAGACTTAAAACCCCGAAGAAAATTCGAAAAAAATTCAATACTCATTACTCATTAACAGTATAAAAAATTATCGGTTATTTATTTTGTGTACAAGAAAAAAATATCCACACTAGCTTCATTTTATTGTATTTCTAGTTGAAGAAAGAGGATGAAACGGGCGACGTAACGAGAGATTGGAAATTTGCGGCGATGGTAGTCGATCGCTTGTGCCTTATAATTTTCACGCTTTTTACAATAATTGCAACTTTGGCTGTACTCTTCTCCGCACCACATTTCATTGTAAGTACTCGAAAGGAAAAAAAATTAAAATATGTGCGTTTATATCATTTAAACACTTGTACATACATAGTGACTCAAATCCGCGAAAGGAAAATCAGTTAGGGCTTTTCTATATTAGGGTAACGTAAAACTCGGAAAAATTTTGAAAAATTCAATAAAATTTTCATTAAAATTTCGAGCTTTTTAAACTGAATTTTTTGACAAATTTTTGAGTGTGCAGCTGTATACCCCATAAAATTTTAGTAATAAAGTGTATGTTTGCAGCTTTTCGTGCAAAAGTGTAGTTTATTAAAACTTTTTTATTTTATTTTTTTTTTTTGCAAACGGGGTTAGGGTACGTACACACCACATAGAAAGCGGTGCCGAAGCGAGCAAGCAATGCGCAGAGAAGCGAGACTACGGATGTTCACACTCAACGAGGTGCAGCGAAGCTTCTTATTTGGAACCGACAGCAAAGATACCAAAAAATTTCACTTCAATGAAATTCCCAGATCAAAAATTTCAAAATTTTGTTAAAAATTTGTTGAATTTTTTCAACTTCTATATTAAGCTCGAAACTTTTATTTACGTGGTTTTAGTTATACTTGCACCATGAACAAATTTTTTTAAAAAATTCAAAAAAAATTTACTCGAAAAACTTTGTGAATATTTAAACAAAAATTAACATCTGAACGGTTATTAGAGTCACTGTATGTATGTATGTGCATTAGACCGCATCACTTTACAAGCAAACAAAAAAAAAATTCGTAGTACACCCCTGAACGTAAAGTATTAGTTTTGCAAGGGAAATTCAAAAAAAAAATTACCTTATTTGGTGCCACCTGAGTACATTCGTAAAAAAAAAAAAATAAATAGTTCTACTGTAATAATCAAAAAAAAATCCTTAGCAAAATTTTTATGAAATTTGGTGAGCTTTAATTTACTGGCATTAAGGTGGTACGTTGGGGTGGCAAGAACTGAGATCCAGTGGATAAGTACTAAAACGCGGTACTTCAGATCAATGAACTTTGACACTAAACAAATGTTCTCCTCAAGACAAAAACATCGACTGCAAAAATACTTTACGCTCAGTGCTGTATGACGAACTTTTTTTCTGATACGGTCTAATGTGCATACGAACAAATTAAATCCATATATGCCTTTACAAAATATCAAAACTCATTTCCTCTATTTCGTTAACAGTTCCCATAATTGATGTCAGCATTGCGGCAGCTTTTAAAAATCTGGACTCTACACAACAACAAATGTTTCAGACGCCAAATGAGAAAGTTTCACGTTTTTTTTTAAGAAAAGCTTTGTTATATATATATATTTTTTTTAGTCTAAATGCTAAAGAAAAACACTAGTTCGGCTTATATACTTTTAAAAAAATCAGCAATGCATGTATGTATGTACGTTAAGATACAAAAAAAAAAACAAAATGTGCCTCAGTCAACGAACGAACAAGTGTAATTTTATGCCAGAAATTGCAAAAAAAAAACAATTAATTTTTACACAATAGAAAACGCAATAAAATGGAAAATATGTAGGCAAATTCGCGCACATATTTACGTAAACTAAAAATTAAGGTCATTTGATTTTAAAATTAGTGAAATTCATATAAAAAATACTTTTGTTCCATTTCGCCGTATGCTGCATAGTTTGTTGTATGAATTCAATATGGTTAAGATAAAATGCAATAAATAAGTGAAATATATTTCGCTGTGATAAGACAAACTTCGGTGAAGAAGAAATTCATTTCAAAGGTAATTGTCAAAATGTTAGACATGCATACTTGCAAAATTTCAAAGCGCCAAATTATTTTTTTTTTTGATTTCTGATCAGCGTGGAACAAATTTAAAATCGATTTCATGAAAATTATTTGGTAATGAGCGAATTTGTTTAATGGTTTGTGACTATCTTGATAATATTAAAGGGCATTGTTATAGGTTGCACAGAAACTATAGGGCTCTCAGAAGTCGATCTGCTACGAAGATAAGATGGACAATCCACTTGTCGCGGCTAAAAGCATTCGGCGATTCGGGCGTTCAACAGACTACGAGCAACTTGCTACGGTCACACCACCCTCCTCTCCATAGCCCAATTTCGCTCTGGCTATTGCAGCGGGCAAAATTCATAACTGAGCAGAATAAATGAAGATGTGACCAACCAGTGCACGGCATGCGTAGAGTCGCCACTTAACTCACAGCACCTCTTCGCATGCCCCCCAAAACCCCACCCAGCTAACGCCCCTGTCCCTATGAACAGCTACTGTTGACGTTGCGCACTCCCTAGGCCTTCCCTTAGCTGAACCAGACGACAACGCAGATAGATGAGCCGACTCGAGTGGGGTTTGGTAGCCGCTACAACAACAACAACAGAATGAATGTTGAGTACAGTAGCTGGAAGTTAAATATTTTTCTAGACGCTGACGAAATCCTTATTTTCACGGATGGCTCCAAAGTGGACATACATAGGTAGGGATCTGGCGTCTTCCCTTGAGAACTACCTGTAGAGGGTACTAAACACTCTCAGATCACTGCTGCGTATTCCGGGCTGAGATGACATGTAATTGAAATATCGGCAAAGCTGGTAAGCATGATTTACCTAGCTACCTCTAAACTTGACTTCGTTGTTGACAGTCAATCTCTCATCAAAGCCTTGGGGTCGGCAACGACTAATTCGAAATGCGTTAAAGAATGTCGAAGATGCTTACAAGCTCTTCAACAACAACAAAATAATCATTCCGAGAAATGAGTAAGCGGACGAGTATGCTAGAAAGAGATCTGAAATAGTATTATTTAGGTGAAGCGGTCCAGATTATTAAACTTCCCCTGCGATTCCTGTCTTCCGCGAGTGACCATGGCAGGGATGTTAATTTTTTCCGGGATCCCAGAATTAGTCCCGGGATTTAGATATTCCTTACTTTTCAACAACTTAAATCAAAAAAATTGCTTCCATATTGTTTGAGAAGCTCTCCTGCCATAAAATAAATAATAAATAAATGGATTTGAAAGCTACTTTCTTTATTTAAAGTGGCATTTTTATTTTTTCTCTTTGGCCTTGTAATTTCAAAGATATGACTGATTTCAAAAATTATTTAAAAAATTCAATGCAATGTAGAATAAAAATATGGGTACCAAATGAAGGCGGAAATTTCTTTAGAATTAAAAAAAAAATTAAAAATTTTGGATTCAAAAGGACGAATAGGTAATTTTTTTAGCTGATAAAGTTAGAAAGACGACATTCGAGGATATTATCGAGTTTATATAAGTCCTTAACGTATAATTTTGCCAAAAATAAATATTGCGAAATTTCAAGGATAAAATTTCAAAAGGACATTTGCAATAACGAACCAGTATTTATGCACCAAACATTATATGCCAAGAGTCCCGGGATTTTAGGGACCTAACATTCCTACTGCACACCTACGCAGTACGGAGTTTGCTAACGCTCTCAAAGCCAAACGTTATGCTTCTCACAGTAAGACATTTCCTCTCTTGGGGTCCACTCGAATTTTTAGTACTAAGAAGACTGTTGTCGCCTTGCTATAGTGTGTAAGCTGGCTGGCGTTGTTGAGAAGAAAGATTACCTGCAGTGTTGTTCGATCCACAGGTACTTATGGCAGGGTTAGGCTCTTGAAGCACTTCCAAGTTTTGTCGTCCCCGACAAAAATCAAATTTCTTTGGTCCCTTGGAATCCTACGTCCTTTATTGCTCTTCCATATTTGCACAAGCAGTACAACAAATCAAAATTGCTAAAACAAAATTTAAATTAGTATGTCACTTCACTTAACTTTGAATAAATCCATTAGATTAAATTTTTGTCAAGCCGATTTTGAATTTTTCTGCATTCATAAAATTTACGATAAACACTAATATTTTACCGAATTCATGCTGTAAGGGGCGCATACTTATTGCGAGTTTTATTGACATAGAGAATGTGATAACAGAAAATCAAAGCAAAAGTAGAACATACATACATACACATATGAACATACATATGTATGTATGTATAAGACGATGTGAAGCTTGTTTAAGAAAACAAATAGTTTTAATAGAGTTAAACAAACGCAATAATCTAGATGAATGAGCGCTTACATAATATGATAGCTAAAATATTACACATACAGCGAAACTATCTTCAAACATACTTACATACATACATACATACATAACTATGTAGTACATATAACATGCTTCAAAACTAACTATTTAGCAGAGCTATGAATTTCACTGACATAAAAAATTAATAGCATAATAAAATTTGTAAAATAAAAAGCAAACACAAAAACAAAAAAAAAACCAAAAGAGAATATGTGAAGTGAAACGATAACAACATCTAAAAAATATTCTATTAACTTTCCCGAAATTTTCACGACTCTTACTCAAGCCGACAACACAAGTTGATATCTATCGTGTGAACAAAATGAAAATACTCGATAAAAACCAAATACATACATACATACATACATACTTAATATCGAAAAAGTATAAAGTTAACTATTTTATAAAGTAGCCAAAAAGTATAGAAATTGCAGGTATTACTTACAAACAAACACACAGACATCCACACATACCTACGTACTTACATATAAATAAAAGTAATACTCTACATTCTTACATACATAGGCAACAAAAGCATGAAACCGTACGAATAATCGGCAAAAAAAATTAAACTCGAAAAAAAGTATTTGAAAAAAATTTTTTTTCAAATCATAGTTATAAAAACTTATGATTATGATTGATACATTGAATTAGCTGTAAGTCGTTGAATTACATGCGTAGCCAATTGTAAATTACTAATGTTTTGATGCAATTTAAACAGCAAAAAGTTAACAAAATTCGTGCGTAGTTATATAGAATGTAAAACTATTAAATAAGTATTTCAAATACAATAACATATAGTGAGCAAAATTAATTGAAATAAAAAAATAATAATTTATTATAAACTAGTCTAGGTTGAGTTAAATATAAGAGAGATCAGCGGCACATTTGAAGCTAATCGGTATAATGCTTATATGTACATATATATGCTGAAAATATAAAAAAAAAAAACTGTGAAAAAACCTGATCAGCAAATTTACAAAATTCTTTAATAAAACTGTATTTTTTTTGTGCTGTTTTTTTTTTCTTTTTACTTGAAGATTTAATAGTGCGTTTCCACGAGCAACAAATCACAGCTGAAATTGTGATACGCTTCTAAAGTGGGTCATAGAAAGATCTGTGCGCCGAAATTGTTTACAAGTGGCAAATTCGAATGGAAATTCAAACTGCGACTAGAAGTGGCAATGAAAGCGCTTATCCTATGCAGTTTGCTATCAAAAACCGAAAGCGAAATTCTTTTCGCAGATTTGCAGTAATCACTTTCGGAAATAAAAGTTGCAGGGTGTAACTGCAATTGAAAGAACGCAAATCTCTTTCGAGAAATTATTTCAACTTTCGCTTTCGTGCTGCACTAGCAATTTTGATTTCTGCTAAGAGTATTGTCAAACCAGCCGAGTGTTGCCGTATGATACGGGAATTTTAATTCATTTATTCTTCAAAAATTAAGTATTTAAATATTAATGCATAGACATTTTGGGCTCATTTAAGCATTTTTAGTAAATTTTTCAGCGTTCCAAAGTCACTTTGCGTAAATGCTCCAGCAATCATTTTCAAAAATTCTTGAGTCGGAAAGACTTTTCAAAACCATCTGTTCTTGTTGCGTGTAACAGCTACTTTATAATCGGAACTGCGCAATTTGGGGTATGTGGAAACGTTGTTTAACCATGAGCTTACGCGATCGAGAACTTGCTTTCAATTTTATCACACACGCTTCATGTCAAAATTCATTAGAATTGACAAATCAGCTGTTTTGACTTGACGTTCAAGTTGCCACACGACTAGAAAGGAAAAATTCATATCGATTCAGTGTGAGTGTGTATTGCAACTTGAGAGCAGGTTCTTGATCGTGTAACATTCATGCAAGTTTAGCACTTTTTTTTGGAAATAAACCTTTGAATGTTTCGAAAGTCTCGGTTAAGTTGACGCTATTTTTAAGAGCTTTATCCTACGACTTCTCATTACCATTAAGTACTTTTTAAAACTATTTTTTATAACATTCACTTCAAATGAATACCAATCGCTTATAGTTTATACTCAAAGCATAAATTATTTTACACAAAAGAAAAAATATAAAAAGTGTTCATACACCCTATGAATTGGTACATACATATGTACATAATAACGTTTTGCTCAAATTGGAGGCTTTATGAATTTATAACATGACTCATATGATTTGCATGGTAAAATCGCTAAAAACTCGTTTAGCCTTAATAAAGTTCATGGCATACGACGATTCATTGAAATGGCAAAAATTCTTCTCATTTAAGGCCCAGTGGAAATCCAGTATTAGAATAAGAAAACGCTGTTGTAAATAGGCGAGGATATTTTAGGGGCACGATCTAAAGAGTATTTGTAGTCGGTTTTAAGGTTTTCGTATTCAGAGCTCCCATACATATCTACATACTATTTCAGCAAATATTAGCTGCATTTTTTTGTAACTGAGTGACAATACATTCGAATTTATAAGGAAATATCCAAGTTGAAATTCACGAGAAGGTCGAGAAATCGGAGATTTCGTATCACGAACAATTTTATGGACTTTAAACACTTCTTGGAGCGCAAAAAGTCAGAATACATACTTCTATAGTAGGTTTTCATAATTTAAACAAAGAACACTTTTGGTTTGGGAGCTAACCTCGACACCTGTCAAATTGCAACCCAAAGATTTCGAAATATGTAACAAAATGGCATGCAAGAATGGATTTGGTCTCAAAAAATTCGCAAAACAAAAAAGAATTAGAGAATTGTGAAATTTAAAAAATTTTTAATACAAAAACTTGTATGAATTTTACCTTTTTTATACACTGGTCTTAAAAGATCCCGAAATTTTGAAGGTGTTTTTTTGTTAGCATGAGTCTTTGAACTTTGAAAAAAAATTTCTCACAAACTCTAAATTTAAGTTAGATAAAAAAATTTTTTAACAAAACGAAAAATTGCTTCAAGGTTCAAAAACGTATATCTTGAAGTTTTCAGCATCTCTTAAGTTCAGTTACAGGTATTATATAAAAAAAAAATTTGCCAAAAATGTTTATTAGTTCTCGCTTTCAATTTGAAAATTCTGTAATTTTTTTATGGCCCTAAATATCAGCTTTAAATTCGTTTATTTATTCATTAATTTTAAGATGGAAAGTCAATGACTCATACCATTCCGGCCATTTTTTCGCAATCGTTCGCTTCAAACGCATAATTTTCTCTGTCTCTCGAGAGCCCTATCAATCGTCTGACCACTTTTCATGACACCTTGCTGCCATGGATATTTGGCTTTGACGACGATTGCCCGGGTTCGCCTTCCGGCATTTAAGGATCGGGTATTTTTTGAAGTTCTTTTGTGAGTACTGAGTACTTTGAAGTACTCAGTATCGATATTTAAAGAAATCGGGTATCGTCGATCTTTTTGAGAATCGAGTTCTAGTTATTACACTAGTCATGCAGTGAGTTTTTTTTTTATTGCTGTATGTCTCCAATTTGACAGCAGCGCTATGCAGCATAAACCTTGTGCATTTGAATTGAAAAAACAAACGATAAACAATAAATTTTCTAGTCATTGAGTCTTAGCATAGTTATAGGCGCAACAAAATAGCATTATACTCACGCCTATACATATATAATCGCATAGACATACGTACAATATATACATACATGATATAATACTACATACCTATAAGCAATTTGAATAATGATTTGTGTCACATTGACATGCCTTTGTATCAATCGAGCAACAAATAGCCATACCTAGCAAATATGCAATTACGCAAACATACATACAAGTATGTACATATGCATGTACATATGTACACAGTTATAATAGGAAATCATCAAATGTAAATACAAAACTAAAAAATTAAGTATATTGTACATATGTAAGTATGTATAAGACGAAGTCAATAAATTAATTTAATTTTGTTATCCAACTACATACATAGGTAATTACAGTATGAATGCCCTGACACGTGCGTGTATTTGTAGATAAATAAATTAAAAAAAAAAAAACGGTTTTGGTTAAAGCGAGACACTTGCGTATATTTATACATACTTTAGGTTAGATGAGTACCAATTATTTTTATTACAACGGAATTAAAAAGTAATGCAATTAGGTAGTAAGCCGGAATGACGGAAAAACAAACCTCGAATCACGTTTAAATGTCCAACAAATTTTAATAGCATCTTTTTCTCCCACAGCCTAGTAGAATACTACATAAAATACATACATACATACATACATACATTTGTATGTATAGATTACACTGGTTCAAAAAAATTTACTTATTTTAAATCGCTTGTGAAATATTTTCGGGACAGTGAAAAAAGACACTCATCGAGAATTTATATTTTCAATTTAAATATATAACAAAGAAACATTTTTTTTTTCAATTTTGAAATTTTATAACTGGTTTTTAAATCAGCGAGCGATATTTGTACATACATATATATTTTTGAAGGAAATTGAAGGCTGCAAAAAAGTTTCTTATGAATTTTCCAAAAATTCACTCCAGTAGTAATTCCAAGGTTAAAGTCGAACATATTATAAGTTTAACGTTTTCCATTCAATTTTCGGCAAAATGTTAAAATTTATCACTGAATAAAAAACTATAAAATTTTCAGGAAAAACTATGATATTTCCCGAAGTATATATTTTGCCGAAAATTAAAAAAAAAAAAACTTTAATGTAATTCATGATATCCTTTTGACAGATTTCTTTTTTTCTCTATGCCGGAAATATTTCAAAAGAAATTTTGAAAACAAAGTCGATTCTTTTGAACCACTCTAATATAAAAATTTATATACATACATACATATGCATTGCTACAGAAAGACACACTCACGATTAGTATTTAAACAAAACGCTAATTAAGATTGTGCTCGTTTATGTACATATACATACATAAGTGCAAATAAATATGAAAATTTGAAAGCGAGAAAACAATGGTCTTCCTTAAAATTAAATTGTAATATAGAGCAAAAAATAATAAGAGCATTATATGCAATCAACGTGTGTGGTGCACATACATACATACATACATATATGTATATGTATGTACAACATACAACACAAATACATACATATATGCATTCTCAATTGAATTGTGCGCATATATATAAATATACATACATAAATTATAAATAGTAAATGATAAAAAAATAAATAAAAAACAATAAATAATAAATAATAAACAGCAAATAGTGAATAATGAATTTAATCCAATTTTATTTCGAATATAAAAAAAATAATATTAAAAACAGTTAATAATATAAGAAAAAAACACGCTTGCATGCACTTAGATAAGTGTAATAATTCATCGATGTGCTTCAACTGGAAACACACATTGGAGCAGACACATTTTATCCATACTTTTTTACAAACAACTGAAACAGAAGCGTTTTTAGTAAAAAAAAAAACACACAAAAGATATTTTTCTTCATTCAATTTTATGGGCCATTTCCACCAGAAGCATATGTAATTAAGTTTTCGAAATATTAAGCATTTCCAACGGCTAGAGTTAACTCCACTATGGGGTAATCACAATGGTTAATTTTTATGGGTAATGGTTTTTTAGAGGAATTGAACTTTAAATTGAAATAAAATAAATAAGTGATTTCTGATTTTTTCATCGCAGAGGAGATGTTCCTCTCCCTCTGTAAAAGAGGTGAAGCGGTACTCTATTCTGAATTTACTCTTCAAAAAGTTCAACAGCCTAAAATTTTTGACGGACTTCATTATTTTTTAACTGAAAGGTACTCTTAATAAAATTCTTAAGAGGTTTAAGGAAATTTAAAAATTTATTTTGTTTTTATAGTTTTTTTTTTAATAAAGTTGAAAGAGCACACTTTGCTACAGAAACATCGTTTGCTTGACTCCAAGGTGTTAATTGTTAAATGTCCTATATTTTTTGTAAATATAAATTTTTTTTAAGAAAATTTTTCGAAGGTCATTTTCCTATATATTTTTTACAATATATTTAAGTCGAAAGATTTTCCATTTTTGCAAAAAAAAAAAAAACAAAAAACCTTTCTCAAATCTTTGTAAATATCTCGAAAACTTGCAATTTTAATGAAAAAATATTTACTAACAAAATATGGCAAATTCAATCGCCATTCAATTCATTTGGTACGGTATACCACTTGCATTAATCGGTTGACGAATTTTCCAGATATAAGAAAATAAATGAATTAAAAAAAAAATAACTTCTTAAACAAAAATAAGAATAAACAAAGGAAACAAGTGAGTTGTGCAACCGCTAAAGCCGAGTGGTGAGAGCTGCGTCCTCCAATTCGATAAACAACATTAAGTTTTTTTATTTTAATTGTCATTTTTAGTTTTTTTTATAGATTTTGCTTTACTATATTTTATTTTTTTTTTTATTATTATTTCATGTTAAACTATTTTTTTAGCTTAGTTTTTTTTTTAAGTCCACAACAACTATAATTAAATCAATTTATCCAAAATTATTTTTTTTATTCTAATTTTTATTTTTAGTTTTTTATTTACTTTTATATAGATTTTAATTTACTTTGTTTTATTTTATTTTATTTCTTATTAATATTTCAAGTTGATTAAGTTTGGTAGAGTTAAATTTTTTTTAAAAAGTCCACAACAACTACAATTATAATAAAAACAATAACTAAGGAAACGATACTGCCATCTGTCAGTGTGCAATTTCGATCAACCCAAATGTTCCGTTAACTTTGCCGTTTGTCTATGCTACACCGCCGTACATAATCGCATTAACTTGCACTTTTAGAAAAAGCACGTACAAGTTTCGAAAGAACACAGCTTTTGTGCATATTTTTCGTCCGTTTATATTTATACTATATTGTGCATTGAAAACTATAAAAAAAAAAGAAAAAACTCAAAAAGGCACAAAAGAAGTCACCTTGAAATTTGGTTTGATCTACGCCCACACCTACGTAAGTGCACATATACATACATATATATGCGCCCCATAAAATAAAACATTTACCGCATCAACGACAATCGTTTGGTTGATATATAAAAAGGTTTCTAAATTGTTTTTTGGTTTCGATACTACTTCCCTCTTTTATAAACAATTTTTTTTTTTGTTTGTAGAGTTACTAAGAATAAAATCTCTGCCAGGCTAAACTACGAATTTCACTTTTTTTTTAGAGAAAACTTTTAACAAAAAAAAATAAATACAAAAAGATAAGAACCTCAACTAAATTCGGTTTCTCCTTCAAACACATCCTGGCGACTGCGGTAGTTATGTACCTAATTACATATTGTCAAACAGCGTAGGCCGGTGCATTCATAAAACATGCATACATATGCATGTATGTATGTATACGTATCAATAATTATGTAATTAAGTAAAAAAAATTTTAAATAAAATAACTAAAATATAAACACACACCTCTCGCTATGCCTCTAAGTGCTCACTCACACATAATACATACATACATACATAAATATTTTTTCAACTCTTTAAATGCTTGTTTGCCAATGCAAATATCTTTTTGAACTTATTTATGTCATATGTATGTATGTCCTTATATACTTTGCATTAAATGCGATAAAATCAAATGTGAATAGATTCTTATGGAAATTAGTTTTCTTTTTTTATAAAATAAGCACGTGACATATACACATGTACATACATATTTTTGGAACAATAAAAAGACAACACAATAAATAAATATACATAATTACTAATAGTAAGTATATACATACATACATACATACATACATAGTTTTGTAGTTATAGCCAATGTAACAAATGCGTTAACACAAAAATGCACAATGAAATAAAAAAGCCAACAAAAGTCAACTAAACAATAAAACAATGAATGATAAATGATAAATGATAAATAAACCGCATACATACATATGATTGTATCTGTGTAGGTTTATTTGAAAACAAACCACTAAACAACAACAGCAAAATTGTGTAAAGCAGATATCTAAATTAAATATGTAAGCGCAAATTTTAAACAAAGACCTAATGCGAAAAAAATAACTAATTAAAAAACTAAAACGAAACAAAAAAAAAACATTTAACTAAAGCCGTAAAATATAAAAACTGTTAAAAACGCTGCAAATTGAAATCCAAAACACACGCATACATACATACAAACAAGCGGGCAAACTGTTCACTTAATTACGACTGTAAGATAGGCCAGGCCGCAAAAACCAAAAATACATTGAAAAAAGTTGTACTTAAAAAACTGAAGAAAATAATAATTCGTTTCGCCCCACCCCTCCTCCTCCAGTTTTTATGTACCTACCACTTAAAATTGCAACTACATTAAAGCAGAAAAAAATTTATGATAAACTGATTGTGTGAAAATTTTCTAACGCAAGCTCGCAGGTAAATTCCTTAATATAGAAATATTTCCTTACACCGGTTTTTAATAAATACTGAAACTACTTCAAGGATGTGGTAGTCGATTTCCAATTTTATTAGGCCCTCAGTGAGTAATGCACCGACTTTTGAACGAAACTGAATTACGAAAGAAAGTTAGTTAGGGCCTTCCTACATATATATTAAGGTAATTTATTTTATTTTGTATGGCGTGGCCCGTACATACTGAAGCTTTCATAATGCAAGTGGAATTTTCATATGGGTCACTCAATTTCAAATCCACCTTTGGTTGAAATGGAACATTTTTGATTTGGATGAATTTTCGTTGGAGCTTTTCTTTTATCATATAACGAACTTCTGCCTAAGTAAAAAATAAAGCTTTTTTCAAAAGCTCCGCTAAACTCTAAACTTAGCGGATTTTCTAAGTATACTTTCAAAAACTATTATTTACGTTAAAGGCGACATTTAGTGCAACAAAGAAAAGTTAAATAAAAGAAAACATAAATTTTGAGAGTTTTGAAATTAAAAACTTGTAAAAGCAAAAACTTGTAAAAAGGTTTGGCAAAATTTTTTTTTTGAACAATGCTTCCAACTGATCTTAAATGATCATTTTTGAACTTTTGAAAAAAAATTTTTGGAAACTACACAAAGTTAAAATTTTGTTATTAAATTTAGAGTTTGGAATAATTTTTTTTTTCAAATATTTTTTTTTTTTATAGTCCCAAATTCCACCTTTAAAAATAAACGATTTTATTAACTATAATAATTTTTAAGATATCAAAAAAATTGACTTGGAAAATTTCGGGAAATTGTAAAATTTTGAACTTTCGAAAAAGTTTATTTAAGATATGCACTTTTGAACTTTGGAAAAAAAATTTTGGAAACTACAAAAAGTTAAATTTTTTATTAAATTTAGAGTTTGGAATAAATTGTTTTTTTTTTTAATCTTTTTTATATAGTCCCAAATACCACCTTTAAAAATAAACGGTTTTAATAACTCTAATAATTTTTAAGATATTAAAAAAGTTAACTTGGAAAACTTCGGGGAATTGTGAAATTTTGAACTTTCGAAAAAGTTTATTTTTTTCCATTTGGCCGAACTTTGTTTAATGGTAAAGAAAAATTCCAACCAGGATTAGAACTACGGCAATCCCAAATCGACAACCATTGCAAAAAGGATTCTCTTTGAAAACCGGTATTTTTAAACTTTTAAATTCAACTTTTGCTTGGCTAAAAGAGTAAAAAAAAATGTAACACTTGATTGCGCCATTACCTCCGCTATGAAAATACATATTTATTCTGATTCCGGTCAACGGCGAACGTTCGTTGCGCACTGGGAATGGTTTTCTATCGAATGTGACTACTTTTTTAAATTTTCTTCAAATTTTGAAAAATTGACTTATGGCCGCCTAGATCATTCAAATATCCCCATAAGTTTTGCTTCAATTTCTGTAATTTTTTTAATTTTTTTTGCAGATGATTTTTTAGGCAAAATTAGAGCATACATTGTCAGCCTCTTATGTAGACTGGAGCAGCATATCTTAAAAACATTTGTGTATTATTTAATGCCACGCCGACAATTTGCAATCCTTTTATCAAGGATTTTTTTTTATAAGAAAATCCTACCCGAGTTTGTTGTCACCCAAACCATAGTGGGCCTCTTCATAGGCACGCGTGCCAAAGCTTTCAAAAGCTATCTGCACAATTTATATAGGGCAGGCACAAAATGAAAGCTCTCGCTGGCCAACTCTGACCTAAACCCTTGGTAGCACTTTTCGAATGCCCCTATCTTACAAGTGGAACCATAATTCTATAAAAGAAGATCGAGTTCCACGGACTGGTTACTGACAAGGAATATTTTCACCCAACAGTCAGCGAGATAAGCGGGCGGTAGGGCCGTTTGAGCACTTTAAGATGCCAGGGTAGATCACAGCCGGTCAATCAAGCTACAGCAGCTACCTATGTATGTACCAGGGATGTTGCGAATATTTGCATTCGCACTCGTTATACGAATGATTCGCATCATTTTACCATTCGCATTCGCAACAAATGATACGAATGTTTTGCGAATGCGGTGGTGTACATGGGCAGAGTGTTCACTCTAATATTGTTGAAATGGCTCTAAGTCTGTCTAAACAGGGTACAGACAATAACCGGCTTTTCGCTTCAGGCGCTAAACGGTTAAGTAGTATATCAAGCTGCATCTTCCTAAAACCCTAAGTTAGCTATACACCCTCATAGGGCAACCTATAGTAATTTATGTGGCAGGAGCTTAAGTTTTTAGTCTGGCATGGGTTTGCATAATTGTACTTGCGCCTATTCATCTAACTTTAGAGCAGGTCGCTAAACGAATTCTGGTAAATTTTGCTAGAAAAGCACAGGTCATAAAAGTTAAAAATTAAATTTTTGAATTTATTAACATTCCACACAATAAATTTAATAACAGAATTTTTTACGAGTTATATGTATTTAAAACATCTGACCCAAAATCACGGCCACATAAATATGTAAGTTTAACAAATTGTTTTTATGAACTAAGAATAAGCATAAATTTAAGAAAATAATTCAACACCAAACCTCTTATAGAAGGCGATTATAAAAACAAAAAATACAAGAACTCTAAAAGTAAATATGTAGTTATTTAAAAAGCAAACACTTACAGTATAAAACTAAAGAAAAAAGTTCACAAGCTAATCAAAAGTTAGAGAGTCTCAAAATTGGAACAATGTAAAAAAGAAATTTAACAATCAACTAAAAACCGAAAAAAACAAATTCATAAACAATTATGGTTGTAAAAAACACAAATTTAAATTTGGTGCAGTGGTTTAGATGTATAAAACAATCAGACCAAACAACAAGCTAAATTACATACATATAAAACAACAGAGGGCAAATACTAAGTTATTGAAATAACAGTACTATAATTTAGGATAAGTTATAAAGTATAAAATTTCGATTGCGGTGAAATAGCACAATAAAAATGGAAAAACAAAATAATATCTCGTTTTATTCGCAAGATTTTATACAGTCGTACAACTTCCTTAGTAAAAACACTAACAGCTGATTGCCAAAAAAAAAAAATCCTACAGCTGAGATCACTTGGTTTTCGGTTTTAAAGTTTACGACATACAACAATACGACACGTACGACACCGTTGTGAATACCCCAAATTTAAGATGAAAAAGTGGTATTTGCCTTGAGTAAAGGTTTTCAACTTTTAAAGAAAGCCATCATCAACAAAGTTTTTTCACTTGATAAGTTATAATTTCAAAAATACTAAATTAGTATTATTAAATATTATCATTTAAATGTACTCGTACTCGTTCTAAAAAGGGGTACTTTTACCTCAGTTTTATAATTGTATTTATTTCATGAATTACGGGAAGAATTACATATAATAATGAAAATTATCACAAGTAATGACGATTGCTATGTATAATAAAAACCTAACAGTGTTGTCCTATCTTCTGATTGCGTAATTGAATCTCAAATTGATGTCTTAAAATGTACAACATAATTCTAAAAAAAATTTTTTTCAACGCAAATTTTGCCGCCCCTAAATTTTGCCGCCCTAGGCACCTGCCCATATTGCCTTTATGGTAAATCCGCCAATGAGTGTAGGATAATTTTTACTCCGGATGTAATTTCAGTAAATGCAATGATCTTCAGGGTAAACGTATAGTACCAATTCTGTTGAATTATAAATATTTTTTTTGTTTTATAGTACGTTGTTATATGAGAAAGCTATTTAGTACTACTTCCCTACTGTTGCTCACTCGTTGTCGATCTTCAGCCTCGGAAGTAACGCAGCTTTCGTTGTATGTTTACAACTGCATCGCATATTGCATTCCACACGGTTTCGGATTTTATCATCGCATGTATAATACTATTTGGCTACAGATATTCTCCTGCAGCTATGTTTAGTCTGCTTCTCTCATTTTCAAAGCGTGGTCATTCGAGCAACGCATACTTTAGGTACTCCTGGGCGTCGCATACTGAACACGTATTGCTGTCGTCGCGACCAAATTTGTGGGTGTATCTTCTATACCCCCATGTCCCCCCAGTTCCCCATACTTTGGTTGCAACCGCGGGACGATGTTCGGCCTGTATGACTTGTATTTACCGTTCTAGTTGAGAGCTTTTCTGTCATGTGGTTGTTGTGTTTTTCTCTCAGGCAGAGCAACTGAGAAAAGTTCTGAAGGCTTTTGAATTGTGAACTCAAATTCAACCTTAGTTCAGAAGTAGAACGATTTTTGCCTAAAACCTCTTCGTTTCAACCGTGAGAATGTCCAACGGAATCATTTCTGCAATAAAATGTGCCGCATCGTCAGAGGTTCGACAGCAGAAACGTTTTACTACTTCTTAGACCGCCAAAATTAGGGAGCATTCTGGATAAGAACTGCTAGCTTGCGATGCCTTATGTGTAGCATATTCCGCATGTTGTCGGAAGCTTAACCTGTTGTCAATAAGCATTCCTAGTGATATGCAGGCTTGATTTTATTGCCGCGTTGCCAACAATTAATTCTACGGACTCTGTTGTTGTTGTTGTAGCGGCTACAACAACCCCGCCCAGATCGGTTGATATCTCAGTCGTTGTCGTCAAGTTCCACTAACGGCAGCCCTAAGAAGCGTGCAGCCTCCATTGGGTCGATCCATAGGGACAAAGCCGCTAGGGTTGTCGGGCTTTCCGGGCATGCGAAGAGATGTTTCGAGTCGTGGGGAGTCCCTCCGCATGCCGGACACTCATTTGGCATATCCGCGTTTAGTCTGCTCAGGTATGAGTTTAACCTGCTGCAGTAGCCAGAGCGAAGTTGGGCTATTGTGGTTCTATCCATTCCCACGACAGCCGGTTCTACGTACCGGAATGACTCGGGTTTTACCCGATCAAGGGCTGTGGTTTCGGCGATCTAACCCCGTTTAGGTCGGCGAAGTATCTCAGAAATGGTTCTACGGACTCTGATTTCTTTCGGCTTTTCACTAAAACCGCTTCCAGTTTCTCCTTTATTGACGATAGTTCAAACTTTGGTATCCAGAGTCGAGTGCATTCGATGTAGATGTTTGCCAGTCACAGTAAGGGGCTAAAAGTTTTGCTTCTGCTGGAAAAGAGGTGCCAAAAACTCTCTTCACTCTCATTAAAATGTAAATTCGATATGGGCTGGATTTTGAATTCATAACGAAGGTAAAATATTTACATGGGATAACTAAGGTTCCGTTTTGCTGGAGAATGGCCTAATTCTCGAATCGAATACTAACCTATTCCATATTCCTTATGGAAGGTGAGACTCGAAAAAAAATTTGTTGTTCATTTCCGAATTGTTAACCAAGCCCAATGTTTATTGGGTTGTGTGAGCAAAATAAATAGTAATACATACAAGTAATTTTTAAGCAAAAAAACAAAACCGACCTCAATTCTCATATAAAAAGTTAAGAGTATCGTTAATTTCTTCATGATCCGATGATCGGATTTAAACCAAATTAATATGGGACCACCTCCGAGGTAACATCTTTCATTTAAAAAATTTTAGAATTTTAGAAATCGGTTAACGTGGTCCTAAGTTATGCGGTAACATACATAATATATATATAAACCTTTCTCCTTTTTGTGAAGTCGGTTAAAAATATACATCGCACGTTTAATAATATAGAGATGTAAATCAAAATTTACGTTTTTGGAGATTTCGTTATGTAATTAATAAACTTGATGAGTAGTACTATATGTTCAGTCTAACAGATAACCAAACTTCCCAAATATGGCGAAGATATGTATGTGATTTCCCATCGGTCTTTTTGTATACCAACTATATGAATTGATAAAACATTGATTGCCTTTTCCCACAAAATTTAAATTTTGAAATACTTCGTTATATTATTAAACGAGCGATATATGCATTTATAATGGCACAATATGTAGCAATATGATTTTTCGACAATTTTTATTATTTTAATTTAAATCGACACCAACTGATTTTTTCATAATTATCACATAACTATGGATAAAAAGTTGGTTTCCACTTCTTTTTGCTCTTGGGTCCCTCCGGGCGCAATGCTCGTGGTATATATTCCTTTTGATGTTGATCCAATTTGCGAGCCCAAGGATTAATATCTAACTCAAAGAAGCGACGTTTGGCTTCCATCTGTCTAGTTTTATTATCAATTTTATAGATCTTTTCCCAAAGGTAGATTTCTGGAAGGGGTAAATGACGAGGTCGATTTGACATTAAGTTCTTAAATACACGTTCCAAAAATTGTCGCTGCTCGTCATTTTTATAATCGGCCACATACTTCACATCTGGCCCCAAATAAGGGTGTAGCTCGTTTTCAGAGCGTTGTACCACTGGGACGTTCACGTAAAAGCGTATTAGGTGCCTTAGTACATCTTCATTTAAATCGACAACTTTACCAGTGTCACTTATTTCACTATACAGTTGCAGCTCCGGCGTACCACGGCAGAAGTTTACTCGCGGATTATCATCAACATGATTTGAATGCACTAGTAATGTATTTAATTGATATTCGTAAAATGACCAATCCCGCCCATTAGTCAGCACCGTTTGTGTATTCATTGGATAGGTCAGTTCATTAAAAGTATTGAAACCGTTGTAACAAGCTTGTGCCAATAGCCAAGAATAGCTGCTCTGAATGGCATGAGCATGCAAAGCTTCTTTGAAATCCTCAACTCCATATGTATCAGGCCTTATTTGCAGAAAAGCTCGGGACTGATAGGAAATATTTCCAAATAGATTTGTGGAACCCGGCCAAAAACCTGAAAAAGTTAAAGAATTAAGTCTTAGTTTTGAAGCGCAATCTCTGCAGATCTACCTGGTATATTTGTCAAATGCTGATGTCCAGAAACGTATCCAAGAGTACGTGGATCGTAGTTGAATCGAGGTATGGTTTTTGCTAGATCGGCATTGGTCGATTCCGTTTCATTCTTCCAGGGAGAAAGTTGTTTATGATGACGAATAGCGAGAAAAGGCGTGCCTGAATATTGCATAAATCTATTATAAGGATCATTCGCCATGTATTTCTGCCATTCGCGTCCTTCCATGCTTTTAACAACGTTTTTTGGTGGTTTAATACCACCAACTGACCATGAAGCTTCATGCCTAGGAGTATAATCGATTTCAAATTCTTGAAGATGAACATAATCGGCGGATAACACATTGATAAGAGTTCTGTTAACTTGTTCAACAATAAGTCGGGCAAAAATCTTTTCTCGTTCTTGTGGTTCTATGTTGGAGTTATCGCCGTACTCGTGTCTTTAAGAAAAAGTTATTTTTTCATTTATACGAACAAACAATATGAACAGATACAAAAAAATAATATATGTACCCATAATAGTCGTAGATATACTCAATCGCATCTTGTAGATCAGTTTTCATTGACGCCAGATACTCCTTCTGTCTCCCGCTTAAATCTCCTTCGGATGAGCTGCCAGAAATTTTAATATCTTCATAAATTGTACGGGTGTAATGTTGCATAGCAGGCAGGGAATTATATGGTACTTTAGAGTCGCTCAATTTAACCACCTTGTATCCGTAATACCGCGGCATATTAATCTTAATAAGCTTCTCTTCGACAGTGGGTACTCGTCGAATTTCCTCATGCCAACTTTCAGACTCACGTTTTTTGCGTGCTCTAAATGATAAGTCCTGTATTTCTGGATAAACAGCTTCATCTATGTACTCATCGTCAGGGCGTGTAGATTTGGGTAGAGCAGATGGGGCCGCTGATGCTGGCGACGTCGATGCCAGCCGACTCCATGTAGAAAAGATTTGCTCCCCTCCACATATTCGATTACTTAAGCCTAATCTTAACATGTCAATTCAAATTTTCTAGGAAAACAATTGTTTTTTATATTTTTTCAAGATAAACGCACACCCACAGATTGGGCAGGTTATGAAATAACAGCTGATTACCTGTCACTACATAAGTGCTACCAGATGCATTATTAGAATAGTGGCGGCCACACCAAGATTGGTTCTCTGGTAATATTCAAAACACACCACCCGGCAAGTCTGCGTATCGCGGAACTTTCACGTATGCGCAGACCGTAAGATCGTGTATTTCTACGTTTTATGTCTGCACAGATTGTCGCACATATCAGTTGCATTCGCGTACCTGTAAATTATTGAAGTTGCGTTCGCGAAGGCTGGAAGGATGTTTTTACTGGAGATTTTAAACCCACGTACCTATAGTATGTTAAAATAATTTCATAAAACGTAATCATAAATATCCTAAATAATCCAATAGGGAACAGATTTTTATTTTGATTTAATATCAAAATTTCATCGATGCTACCACCAGCACGCTTTCTTTCAAATGAAAATATGGCTGTCAAACTATCAAATTGCCAGTAATAGAAGTCCAGCAATAAGCGCTGACATATCGTCGCCTGGGTAAAAGATTATCGTATGTAATTTCGGCAGATTGTGAGAAATCGCGATTGAAGTTTGGAATGCAATTTCCCAAAAACGCGAAGATAGATTTTCTCCAAAATCTCTGAAAATATTACTAGTTCACAAAATTATTTAATTTTTATTGTTAATTGTTAATTAGTTCTGAGTTTTTGAAGGATTTTCTTTAGTAAAATTTTGTCCACTTTGTATGAAATACGACAAAATGTGATCAAAATTTCTACTAATTTTACTACACTTTTTACTCAATATCTCGGAAACTAAAGATATCCAAAAATGGAGAACGCCAATTTTAAGATATTAATATGACTGCATCACTAACTAAATTTTTACTAAATTATCGAAAAAACTGTAGTCAATATCTCGGAAACTAAAGGAGATATCTAAAAACTGATAACACCAATCGAAAAAAAGCGTATAACTGCATCTAAAACTAAAAATCGTCAAAATTGCTCTTACGACAATCTTTTACCAAGGCGACGATATATTGCAACCCATGAGAAATAGACGGTCTCCATTGGAAATATATTTTGTGACATGGTTATCACGACATCAGAGTTTTCCTGTGGAGACAGGGCCTTACAAAGCCAGACATGATGTATGCAATGCTAGTATCGTATATAAACTATATCTGACAGGGGTAATACGTGATCTTGTATTTTTGGTGCATGGGTTGCAAACGGGATGTGGTTTTTATGGTTATTGCCAATACGAAATGAAAATTGCAGATGTACCTATCGTGCAAAAAATTATATTTTCTATAATACATGAACCAAAAAGACAAGATCACGCGGGCAGGAGAGTAGCCCGTTAGAATCGCATTAAGGAAAAAAGTTTAACGATTTTGACATTGGCCGTTTATTTACATTTCTTCGTTGTTTACAATTTGGTGGTGGCTTTTTACTGCAATTTTCTTCATTTTCGCTTGTGACAACGCGTGTACACATAAGATAAAGAATAATTTAACACAACGGCATGATTTTTTAGAAGAATTTGCATAATAAAAATGATTTTTCATGCGTTCAACAATTTCGCGGTTTTCTCCGTTTTCTTCGTTGTTTATTTCTTACAACAAAGATGGCGTCGAGATTTCGGCAGCTAGAAAATAACTTTTATCGTTCTTTCCTTCCCGCGTGATCTTGTGTCTTTCGTTCATGTCTATAATAGCTCTGATCCAATACGTTTCGTGAAAAATCCTGTAAAACTGTCAAAAAGCAAAATTACTCTCTGAAGGGAGAGTAAAAAGTGAGTAACGTCAACCAGTGATTGCTTGACACTTTTCATGATTTTACCAGAAGAAAAAGTTCGGGTAAAATCTTGCAACTTCGCAAGTCGCTCTCATTTACAGGATTTTGGAGTACGGGAACATTTTTCCTCCAACTTCCTGCAAGTTCGTGTAAAATCCTGTAAGTTCATGGAGTACTGGATCAGAGATAATATTGTATAGGCAATTTTAGTTTGTCAAGCTGCTTGTATAGTGTTTTCTAGCCTTTAGTCTAAACAGGGTTTTATTGGTGCGTAGTTGTCGGCACGAAACCCTGGCTTCTGAAGCAAACACCCGCCTCTGCCAAATAGAATTGGAAAAGTCACACGCGGAAAGAAGGAAAACGGGTTCAAGGAAAATCATAAGAATAAATTTTGCACAATATTTAAAGCCGCGAAAAAAGTATTTGTAGTCAAACTAAAGTAAAAAGGACAAGAGTGCATTAATAATAAAACCGCCTGTCATTAATAAGCCGCTTTCCTTCAGCCCGGTGCAGTAAAGCCGGCGTTGAAAATGTACACATGTGTTACGCATGTAGCAAAGACGTTTGCGGCAGATATGGAAGAATAAATTGGATTGCTTGGCGCTTCGAAGATATTAAAAATTAAATAAGCATACTCCGAATTCCAGTCGGTCAGAAAAGCACGCAGGTGGGTTGCTATGTAAAGCGGGACTTGCTCACACATTTCGTACGGTAGGTTCAGTATGTATGTATGTAGATGTTTTAGACCCGTTAGAAGGTCCAGTTATATGTACAGCCCGCGACAAAACGATAGCACCTCAACATGCTAAACGGAGTTGACTTTCGATTTGCTTGTTTATATAGGGAATTTATATGATTCAACTTTCACAGGCGATTAGTTGAACGAAAGTAGGCACCGACCAACTTCATTGAAAGCGATTACTTGAAAGGCCGTTTGCATCAGGCGATTGTTGCTTTCAACTAAAAATCGCCTGAAAAATCGCCTCATCTAAATTCCCTATTAATGTTCGTAATTTTCTTGTAATGGTAGTATAGGTCATCTAAGAAAACCATATAAATCCAAATTTCAAACTTGGGCTATAAGTGCAGAATAGCGATTCTTGGCCCCGGAAAAACCGGAAAACAGGCGTAGGGTATAAGTGCAACAACCCTTCCCCCCGGAGAAAACGGTCTTTTGGTATTCCATTGCGTGAATTGATCAAATTTTGATTGCTTTTTCCCCACAAAACTTAAATTTTGAAATATATTATTAAACGTGCTATATATCGCAATGATCTTCAAAGGTGGCAAAACTCAAAATACACGTTCATCAGAAATGCGAAAACCAATTTCTTAGAACATGCTAATCATATGGGCACTCCAGATTTTGCTAAAAGATAATAAATAAAATCTTTGTATAAATTTCTTGGTGCATAATATCCAAAATGCCAAATTTTGATTTATATCACTTTTGAAGATGACATGTACATACATACCTGCCTATCTTACGGCGTTATAATTTCACAGGATAGCGAATAAACGGGTTTTCTCTGAAGGCATTGCCTTAATAGGCTGCATTTTCTCTAGCTATTATTTTACAAGATCGGCCAAACACTAACATATATGTAAGCGCCAATCTATAATTTTGTTATTATTATTTTACAAATCTTTTTTTTAATAACGATTTTACGATTTTTATGCATAAATCTCGATGCCTGTAGTTCAGGGTTACCAAATTTCATTTTTGCCACAACGGCGATTTAGGCCATTTTGCAACTGGTCGATGGGCGGTTTCGCAAATTCATCGACGATATTAATTATCAATATATGTATAAAATAAAAATAATAATGGAAAACTTATATTTTTTATAATAAACGATTTTTTTTTATTAACCCTCTGACTGCTGATTTAGATAACTTAATAACTTAACTTGTCTTTTTAGTAAATTAGTGTATAACATTTAGAAATGTGTTTGTATGTTACAAAGCATGCTTTCGAGAAACATCGACTTCGCAGCACTGTGGTTGTTCTGCCTATTTAACACAATTAACAAGAAAAGAATTACCTTCTTCTTTTGCATAAACATACAATGAAAGCAAAAATTACATAAACGGATGATCAAACTTGATATTCGGCCCTATTATGGCTGTCAATGTCGACGTTGATGTCATTTTTTTTATCCAGAAATAGCCTCGTAAAGGTGTTCCTCGCGAAATACTGTGGTCAGAGTAGCTGGAGTTGGACTTACGTGGGCTATTTTTGGATGAAAAAATTACATCGACGTCGACGTCGACAACCATAATAGAGCCGATTATTTAATAAAAATATAATATATATCGATGCATTTTCTCACTCGTAAAACTTAGTTAAAGCTACTTAGTAGAAGTCTAAAATGCGACTATGAATAGAAGTGAATTTTAAATTGGTACCTACGACTTAGACCATCAATACGCGCCTATGTAATTATTATATATGCAAAAAAGCTTACGCAATAAAAAATATGTACATACATATTTATTTACCTATATAAGCCTTACCAGTAGCTTTTGGCTTAAAAAAGAAAAGTTGAATGTAGGCTGAGTTCCAAGTTGCATTAATGCAAAGCATCAGCCTCTTTTATTTCTAAGCCAAATTTGATGGAAATGTCCAATTTGTGCAACTAAGTTCCAATTCGGCATTTGAACGTGGTTGCGCATATTGGACTTTTCCATCAGTTATAGTTCAGAAATAAAAGAGGCTGATGCTTTGCATTAATGCAACTTGGAACAACTTTTTTTTCTTTTGTGCGCCAGCGCTATCTATTTAATTACCACTTTTATATCAGATCGCTTTTTATTATTATTTCGTTTCAGATAGAGATGTTTTCGATAAAAAAAATACTCAAAATGAAAAGCTAAGCTCTTAAAAAAGGTGCGCCTACTAAATGGGTTTTTAAATTTCAGGAAACCCTCAGCAACTGGGCGATATTCGTAATATAGGCGTTCACAATTTACACACATTCGCTTTTTGGTTTTAAACCCGAATGAGTTAGCTTTGTTTAGTTTCTTATTTAATTGATATCAGTTCAGATTGAAATGGTTGCAGGCAACATGAAAATCATAACACTAACAAATGCAACAACTTCTAAGAGTCAAAATCAAAACAATTTTTTAAAGACCAACTCATCTATTTCCAAAATGAACACGGATATTGTACAAAACGAGTCACCAAAAATGAGGTATTATAAAGGGAACAGTTATAACAGTAGCGACAGCGTTAAATCGCTACAAACACCCAAACAGTGTGATTTAAATAACAAAAGTGTTAAAAAATCACATTCACACATGCTATACAATATCCCAACTACATCACTTTCAAATCGCAAGAAGTTCTATCAGCATCGTTACCACCATAGTCAACAACAGCACACGTTCTCGAATAATAAGAAGAATAATAAGAGGAATATTACTACAAAAAATAAAAGTCTTTTAGATTCTGATTCAACGAACCCAATATATCTAGATATTATCGCACCACCTTTGCCAAACCAAAAAGTGGCTAAAGCTGATAACTGTTTAATGAATGTCGAAGATTTGGTTAATAATAATAATACCATAATATTAGATGCCAACAGCAGTTGTACACCATCATCTAATAATAATAATAATAATTGCGACGCGTCCTCTGCTGACAATTCGATTGCTCTTTCTTCGCACAGAGCTAAAACTCAGCTCAAGCAACACGCACCGTCAACATCACCAAAAATTGTTGAGCCAGTTTCAGACGTCACTCTTATCAATCAACACGACTGTATTAGCAGTATTAAAAGCATTAATCTTGATTGTAATAGTTGTTGGGCGAATTTGGTGACTCCACAGGTTTCGGAATCACAAGCATCGTTACCCTGGCCTTGGGTACATGTAAGTAGGCATAAAAGTACTTCCGTTAGCTCCACATCGTCGTACTCTTCGTCAGCGTCGTCGTCAATATTGACATCGACAGGAAGTAACTCGGATTTGTTGCAAAATATCAACGCTAAATACACAGATACCACAGCGCACACCTGCCCAACCAAGAAAAAATCGTTTCGAAAAGGTAAAACCAGCATCGCATCTAGGAGTTACAACACAGACAGACGCAGTTCGTCTCCACATGTAAAAGGGCAACGTAAACGGAGAACTTATAACATACAGACAACGGCAGATGATCTGGGAGATACTAAGGTAATTTATAAAAAGCCCAATTAAAATATTTCCATTGCATTGTGCGTACATATGTTCGTATGTGTGTTACAAAGTTTTTAAACAGAGATTGCAAATAATGGGTTTCACTTCCGAGTATTCGCATAACAAAAGTAAAGCCAGACAACAGGTTTGTTCATGTAAAAATTAGCCATTAACTTGCCAGGAACTCACCAGTAACTCAATTTCTGAGAATTCACTAATAGAAAAAATATCCAAGAAAGTATGTAAATGCAAAACCTGTAATATTTTTAAAGTTTCATAAACAGCTGATAAATCGGTTGTTTATGCGCAGAAATTACCCAATAAAAGTATTTTTAGCTCTGATCCAATACTTTTCGTGTGAAATCCTGTAAAAATGTCAAACAGCAAAATTTCTCTCTGAAGTGACAGTAAATAGTGAGTAACAACAAAATGTACAGGAACAAAAAAAGCATTTTTCCTGTAAAACGTCAACCAGTGATCGCTTGACACTTTTCATGATTTTACAAACCTGCGAATGTATGTATATTTTTCCGAATAAATGAAATATAATAAAAATAACAAAAATCTATAATTTTTGGCCATGGTCCGGACAAGGGTTCGACCCTGGGCCCGGCTTTATGTAAATAAGTCACACAATGAGAAACCGTTTCCCCCTAACACCAAATGCAAGCCAAGTAGA
This sequence comes from Rhagoletis pomonella, assembly GCF_013731165.1. NCBI lineage: Eukaryota > Metazoa > Arthropoda > Insecta > Diptera > Tephritidae > Rhagoletis > Rhagoletis pomonella. The sequence goes on along the minus strand of NW_023460773.1, from coordinate 226 downwards.
AAAACATATTTATTTCTCATTGACTTTTATATGCGATCTCTAGTTTTAAAATATCCAGTCCAAACCCCCCTAAAAAACGTTTGCGACATTTTTTTCGGATTTTTTTTTTTCATGCAGAAATGCATATAGATGCTCCAGTAGCATTTCTGCATTAAAGAGAAACGTGAAAAAAAATCGCTTACGTGTACCCACATATTAAACTTTTGTAATTTATTAGTACTCTTCT
>NW_023460772.1:0-32302 GCF_013731165.1 Rhagoletis pomonella | reverse complement strand
TATGTATGGATAAATACTTCGATATTGCAATATTTAATGCATAAAAAAAAACACACAAAAACAAAAATAAAACAAAAATCGAATTCAAATTGAAGGGCGCGAAGGTTTTATTTAAAACACAACGCTCATTTTCGGTGCCGACCACCAAAGAACCGAATAATTCGAGCGCTATCGAAGAACGTCAGGTATTGTCTATTGACTTTTCTTCTTCTTTTTTTCTACTGCTACTTCTTACTACTAGTTGTAATGCTACTATTTACATAGCGTTTTCGAAGACCTGCTCTTCTAGCTTTATTTTTAGTTTAATATAACTTTTTTTTTATTTTCTTATCTGTTTGTATGTTTTAGAAATGTTGGTGTATGTTTGTGTGAAAGCTAATTGCACTCGCTGCACAGCACTTGACACTTTTAAAGATATTTTACACCAAAGCACACAAACGATTGTTACAAATTTCCAAAAAGATGTTCGATTTTTTCCAACAACATAAGCACTTATGTCGAATTTTCGCTAGGCATTGCAATGACACAAAATGTATCTTAAGTGGACACGGACAGGTTCGATTCCTGGTCGGCCTTCATAGAAAAGTTTTTTTCTCAACTTTGTCATTCAACTTTGTGTTATTTCAATTCTGAGTGGAAATTCGGTATTAAAAATATATTTTGCACCCACAATAATGGTATTTAAATGTTTGAGAAATTTTATTGAAATCAGTTTGACTTTAACAAATACATATTTAATTTCAAATTAGAAAGGTTTTTAAAAATTTTAATTTATTTGATTGAAGAGTTACTTAGTCAATGAATTTTTTAACGCTTAACTAACTGCGCACGCCAGCGCCGGCTCCAACCGAACTTCATTTCAGTTAGGTGTAACTCTTGCAAAGGATGGAGCCACCTAAGTACCTTTTCTGACCTTAAAGCACATAGGAAGTGGCCCACGTTTCTCCAGCCATACAGCACCACTTGTTCCCACCGCCTACAGCTCTCGCTACCGACGATACAAGCATGCATCCAAGAAGCTCCCTCTCGGCTCCATAGGACTCACCCCGATCTTGGTTTCTCGCACTGTCAGCTTCGTGTGCCAGAACAGAATATAAAATTAGTCAAATACAATTTCTGCCTTAGTTGTTTTCCACTTTCGTTTTCACACTAGAATGTCAGGCTAAGGTGGGCATCGGTAAAGCAAAAGCCTCCAAATCTATTGGTCCCAACAGAATATGCAAGCTGATGCTGAAAACATTTCCGTCCAACGAGTGTAGACTACCTCAATAAGGTCTTTAATCGGAATATAGTCACCCTCGTCATTCCTGACTTATGGAGATTTGGTCTCAGATAACTCGTGTTTTTAACCGAAACTGACCCTGCGAGGAAACTACCCGAGTATCATTCGATTTTTCGAAAGATTTCGACATTACCCTCTCTCTCCCAGCGAGGCTCAAACGGTGGGTGGCGAGTTATCTGAGTGATCCACAGTCGCCCGTACTATTATAAATATGAACCCGAAGCTTCTCCCCACTACTACTTAGCTTATACATCTCGAAGCTTCCTCAGACCAGAGAGAGAGAGAGAGAGTTACACTGATCTTATGCACTGCCGACTGCTCAGTATTGGCGTCCAGCAAAGGCATTGATGACCTGTGCTCAAAAGTAAACCGTTATCTCTCTGCTCATCTCCGCTTCTTCACTGCATGAAACCGTACGCTTTTCCCTATGAAATCAACTGCGGACTTTTCACCACCTGGGCGAATAAGATCAAGCTGAAATTAGGCGTCCATATCAACGGCATACCCACCGCCGCAGCAACGTCCCTAAATCGCTCACCGGCAGGAAAAGGAAGGAAAGATGCTTGGAAACATATAAGGCACTTGGCCGGCCGGTTCGAAATTATGCTTCGAGAGTTTGGCAAGTTTATAAGCTAGGAATAAGGCAGTGTACTGAGCTATGTAGCATCCAAAAATACACTTGCTGGAAGTAAAGCAGCCTAGGAGGCACGTCACAAGGCTTCTTTACGAACTTACGGTCGAGATGCAGATCTAAAGAACTCAACCACTGGATTCGTTCGTCCGTTGTGGTACCGTTTTGTCATGTAGTTGATGGCAATGGCATATAAAGTATTCGGCGTTCTTGAATCCCTCTCGTTCTCCCTACAATTGCCTACAGTAGTCGTTCAATGGAAATCCCACTCTTTCCTGGCATGTAATTTCATTGAGAAATAGCCCCCGAGATTACCTAAGACAGAGGCATGCCTAGCGAGGAACGAGAGAACCGCTTATTATCCACACTCCAAAATTTCTAAGATGCTAGCGGTAATCCCGCATTGTAGGAGGTATTTAGGACTGAAAGCGATCCACCTCCTTATGTAAATTCGTCTACTGCGCAGATCAGGATTTTTATCAATCGACCATAGCTCAGCTTCCTTCTTGGATGTAAGCTCCACTTGAAGCACGCTACAATGATCAAGCATACGAAGCTTAATTTTTGTGAGTGTTTCCGCAAATAGACCCCGCTTATGGCTATTTGATTTACCCTGAAGCAAAGGGCTATAAAGAAAAAATATACAAAACATCGAAAAATAAAAATAATTTACAGAACTTTGAAATTAAAAAAACGTAAAAACAAAAACTTATAAAAAATTTGATTTTTTTTTACTGATCTTAAAAAAATCTTGAAATTTTCGAGAAGGTGGTTTTTAAAGCTATGAATTTTGAAAGAAAAAATTGTTTGAAAACCCCTAAATATACAATTATAATTTAATGTAAATTTAATTTCTATTTAGAGTTGGAAATAAATTTGTTTTCAAAAAATTCGAATCTTTTAAGATCAGTTATAGCTATTGTATAAAAAAATAATTTTGCTAAAAGATTCTATAAGTTTCTTTTATAATTTTTTAAATTTGGAATTCTGTAACGATTTTTATAAATATAAATTTTTTCTATAGCCTCAAATATGTATAATAGTTTTTGAGATGTACAAAAAATAAATTTGCAAAATCCGGGGTTTTTGAAATTTTGAACTTTGGAAAAAATTTGTTTCTCTTTTTTCCTTTTGTAGAACTGTTTTATATAATTAAAGAAAACTTTGACCAAAAATTCATCCAAATCGATAATTGTCGATTCCCGCCATTGGTCAATTTGACATGGATTGATCCATATACATATATATTTTTTACTTTTAGTTTATTTTATTTTTTTTTAATAAAAAATAAAGCAAACAAAGTAGATTAATTTTGAAATAACTGTATAATGTTGTGGTATGTCTTGTGTTTAGTTCTTTCCGTATCACTTTTATTTTCTTTTTTTATTTGCTCGACTAGCGCGTTTGCACCACTGCTTGCCTCTAATGCTTAAGTGTTTCTAAGCTCAACAATTTTTTAAACAATTTTTAGCTTTTATCCATTCATGTAAATACAATATATCCAATACTTAACAATATCAACAACAAATTTTTTCTACTCCACAGGAGCGCGGCTCGCGTTCATCTGTCTCAAATGAGTCGAATGTGCTGCTAGATCCTGAAGTGCTCTCCGATTTGTCCACCCAGGCATTGGTGTTGACCGTTTTGGCCACATTGGTGAAATATTCAACGGATGAGAACGAGACGCGCGTGCTCTATCAGTACCTAGCCGAGGGTTCGGTGGTTTTCCCCAAGGTTTTTCCAGTTATGTAAGTTGCATACCACTTACAAAATAAAATAAAATATTTTATGTAATTTTTTTTTTTTGATAATTTTTCCATTTGAACAGCCATTCTCTGCTGGATCAGAAGATCAATAATATACTCTCTGTTTCACATGATCAAGTCGTTTTGAATTCAGTACAAAGTATCATACAAAATATGCTGGCCAGCGAGGACCCCTCACAGCAGCAGTTACATTTTCTGCAAAGTTGCGGTTTTGGTGGACTCTGGCGTTTCGCCGGACCCTTTACAAAGGTAGGTGTGCTTATTTGTTTTTTTTTTTTTTTATAATTATCATAACTTGTTGTGCTATTCCTCAGTACAACATGATGGGCGAATCATCTGAGTTATTCGTTAACTGCTTGGAGGCTATGGTAGAGACATGTCTGCCGGGTGATGATGCAGTGCCGGTGCCACCATCTCCACGTCCATACAATTTAAGTTCGAGCCTGAGCAGTCTGACTTTGGGCTCACCAACAGATAAAGGTAAGCTATGCGGCTTCATTGTTTGAGTTGAAATTTTGGAAATAGCCAGTAACATGACACACATTTACTATCTTATGTCATTTTGCTATTTACTTCGTTGCATTTCTTAGTTGAGTTCTGTTGGAAATTAACGCCGTAGATATTTCGTATCCAGTCTGTGCGTGCGAACTCGTATTTTAAAGCTTTTATCTAGCCAAATTTGTATTTGTTTTCTAATCATCATGTATTGAGTGGCATCTAGTTAAGAGTTATGGCACTTTTGAAGCGCCCAAAACGGAGCCTCACATACATACAGCAGCAACATAGAATACTTATAGGAGTACATACCAACAAAATTAAACATCAACACGCAAATCGGCTAAAAGCTATGAGAACATACAAATGAGGCAATCAACTTAACAAAATCAAACACGCAATTTACACAGCTTCCGCTTCTAATACACACCACTGTGCCGCTGTTGTTCGCTCGTTTAGTAATGTACATATACTATACACATTCTCATATACATACATACATATATATAAAATACACACCCTTGTAAAATTTTCGTAAAGCACCTAATAATTCACTTCTCCAAATCCTGCTTTGTTTACTTATAATTTTCAAATACATATACTACTTTTCCTGCATCCCACGTATATTCCAAGTGCCACTAATATCTCAGCTTGTTGAACCAAAAATAAAACTACTGAAACTTCTCAAGCAGTTTTCGTCGTCATAAGAACTATTGGAAAATAAAATAAACATTCCACATGTTGTACGCCCAATGGTTGGAATTTGGATGAATTTTGGTCTTAACTCTTCTTTTATCATATGAAAAAGTTCTGCCGAGGAAAAAATTGAAACTTCTTTTCGAATGCGCTGCAAAATTTTAAATTACACAATTTTCGGAATTTCGCCAGCTTATTTTTTGAATATCTCAAATCTATTATAGTCACAAAAAAAGTTTTGCTCGTATAAAAATATTCGAAAAAAGTTTACAGTATTTTTAATTAAAAAAATCTAAAAGCAAAACTTGTAAACATTTGTCCACAAATTTTTTTTTCATACAATATCTACCTCCAATAGATCTTCAAAGATCCGGTGCTTTTTTGATTGTATTAATTAAATTTATTTTTTTGAGCTCAAGGCTGGGTTGAAATAAAACAATCTGTTTTTGTTGCTTTTAATTCGTCTATATTTCGACTTCAGTCTGAAGTTACGGTGTTTTTTTTTTAAGATATCAATTTTCGAACTTTGAACTTTTTTTTTTGCAAACTCTAAATAAATTTATGTTAAACCATTTTATAAAATTTGTTTTTAATTTTTGCTAAATTTCCACGAGGCATTGATAAAAAATGTGTACCATTTACAAAATGCCACGTGGAAATGAATTTAATGTCTAACTTTGTCATTAAAATTAGTGTCATTGAATGCCTAGTGGAAATCCGGCATTAGAGTTTGCAAAAATTTTTGTTTCAAAGTTCAAAAATTCATATCTTTTAAAAAACAACTTCTTGAAAATTTCGGAATCTTTTAAGAACAGTTAGAGGTTTTATATAAAAAAAATTGAACCAATATTTCGTATAAATTTTTGCTTTACGATTATTTCAATTTCAAAATTCTAGAATTTTTTTATTTAAATATGTTTTTTAGATAGCTCCAAACGTCATATTTAACACGCGACCAAAACCATTTAAAAAATAAACTTGCAAATTACGGAATTTTGTAAAATTTTGCACTTTCGAATCTTTTTTTTCCCTTTGCAGAAGTTTTTTATGTGGTGGTAAAAGGTAAGTGCTGGCCGAAATTCATCCAAAACAAAAATGTTCGATTCCTGGGCGATTTGCACAATGTGTCACTTTTTCTAAAGACGAAATATTACTCTCTCCTTAAACGCGGTCTATCTTGTTCTAACTCCAAAGTAGGTTTAATTGCTACAGACCCAGGGCTGAAAAAACCCCAAGTCGCAAGCAATAGCTGCTGTTGGATAATCCTTTTTCTCAAAAAGTTGATGATCGGCAACAAACCACCTTAAAACAATTCCTTCATTCCAACACTTCTCCTATATCGTTTCATCTTGCATGCTTTGCGCATTTTAATTTTCGCAAAATTATCCTTTCCTGACACAATCATTTGGATGAATTTTAAACCAAACGTTTTAACTTGCATACCCTTAATTGTACATACTTACATATGTATCTATTCATAAAATTTCATATTTAGAAAATGAATATCAAAAAACCAAAAATTAGTTGCAAATGCTTATGAAACTTTTCCCTTTTCCCGTTTTGTATATTTTCTTCCAAAAAAAAAAAAAAAAAAAAACGTACGTAGCTTTCTCATCGGAATCATTAGATCATGATAATTTCGGCGGCAGTGTTAGCTCCCTGCGCCGCGCCTCATGCAGCAAAGCACGCGCCAAACATCGAATTACCGATAGCCCATCACATTAGTTATTGTTATTGTAGCAGCACCATTTAAATGCAGAAAAGCAGAAAACAAAAGCAAACAAAAAAATTTACTAAAAGCAACAACATAAATATATAAACAAAATATCCACTTAAATGCCATGCACTTAAAAGTATTTACATAACTAAATTAATTGAACAATTTTATTAAATAGCGCTTAGATACAAAAAAAAAAACTAAATCAATTTACAACCACAAAAATTGCTTATGCATTTAAAAAATTAATAACATTAAGAAATTTGGTAGTAAATAATGGCAGCACTTAATTTGCTATAAAATTATGGAAAGCTTGCTTGATTTTATTTTTTTTTAATGTGTATTATGTATGTAAAATGTAGTGGTTTTATCAGTTGTATAGCTACTAACAAACACACAAAAATAGAAATTTTCACTCCCAAATACACACAAACACGGCTTGCATTCATTTTGCAATTGAAAATTTCAAATTATTGGTGTAAATGTAATTACATACATATACTATTTGTGGCATAAATTATTCACATACAGCTAAATAATTTTAAGTAAACACATATATACATATGTATAAACCAGAATCTTGGCTGTTATTTGTAAACACGAAGCGGGATATATATGTATGTACATATTTATAAATGAATAGGGATAATGGTATTAAATACTTTCAATGCGCCTAGTCCGGGTGAGCCAAACTAATTTTTCCAAAACGCGAAAAATATCCACAAAGTAAAATATGACTTAATACGAATGTGAGTACATTAGAGTGCATCACTCCCCATAAAAAAAAACGGGCCTGTTTCTTCAGCGGAATAAATTTATTATATTTTGCGACTTTAACAATAATATTTCTTAAAAATATTAAGATTTTACGCGAGCTGGACCCTTTAAAAATAACTCCAAAAACCGAGCTTTTTTTATAAAAAAATAAGAATATATTTAAATTTTTTTCTTCTAAATAATTACGTCCGATGATAGTGGAGTCTAAGCTTAAAAGATCTGCAAACAAATTTTGAGGCATTTTTATCAACGGAATCAAAATAATGCGATTTTGATTTTTTTCCAAAATATTTTTGCCACAAGTGTTAAAATATAATAAATTTTATAAATCCGGCGAAAGCCCGGAATTTGTTTGTTTGTTGGTGATGCACTCTAATGCACATACATATGTTGGTTGATTGGTTGTAGTGCCTCCGAAGTTGCCACTCAGAATTCAATTAGCGCTCAATAGCGCCATTTTACTGCACTTCTCATGGACTTTTTTATTCTAAGTACCGTAGGCTACCTATCAAACACTTTTGCAGCTTACGCGGACCACATTGAAACGCTTATGAATGTGTGCATAAATCGGCTAACTGCTTCATTATGTATCTCTCGAAAGCGCTGCGGCATATTTCGTTGTATGAAAGTCCTATTTGCTGAACACCGCCTCCTTGCTAGTTTGTAGTTAGCTGAGGTGGTATCCCACTACCACCGCTACTGATTTAATTAAACAAGCTTCCGCCTTGGCTAATTTGTCTGCTATCTTGTTGCCTTCTATGATTCTATGGCCCGGAACTCAGACAAGATAGATGGACATTCCAGAAAGTCCAGATCCAGAAAATCTGATAAAGTATATTGTTTGAAGTACAGTAATTTTGTAGAAAACCCACCACTTCACCGAGAGCTGCCTCCATCGATTTACTTTTGGTGTACGCGGGTTGCGCGGTTAAAAGGGATTCGTTTCCCATAGTAGTCTTTCTGGTGCTTTAAGAACAAAATAAATCATAAATCTATGCTATGTTCTCCTTTACTTTTCTATGCTTATTATTGATTCTAGTTCTCTGTTAGCTGTGAGTGAAGGCCCTATACATCTTATGTGGCTGCATATTATTAACAGCCTGGGAAATGGGATTTAACTACCGTCTCCGAAGATTCCTTTAATAAAGGGTAAATTGCTCTGTTTTGAGTCGATTTTGCTTTGCCTAGGTCAGTCTCTTAAATTCTCTATAGAGGAGCATGGAGAAGGGGATGGTAAACTACGCACAATTGCGTATTTCTAGCGCTTTGCTTTTTTGGACTGGGACGTCAACGGTGGCTTACTTACTTAAGGGACTCAGCATAGGATCAATATAGTACACTCGACCAAATCTTCAGATATCGTTCTTCTAACTTTATTAGCTTAAAAAAATTAAATGAAATAAAAGGTGATTTCCATTTTTTTTTTAATTGTACAAAATTTTCTTTTTAATTTGGTATGCATATTGTTGTTCAACATTGCACTGAATTTTTTAGATGACTTTTGGAATAAATCATAATTTTTAAAACTACAAAGTCCTTTAAAAAATCCTGACGTCAGAGACAAAACTAAAAACTCAGTTTTCAGAATTCAAAGTGACTTTGATTGATATTCATTCGCAAGTGAATTACAAAACCTGCTTGACAACGAGGCGTTTAACCAACCCCTTCGATTTCGTTATATCGAGGCTTCACTTTATAACAGAGGAATTTCCCTGCACTTTGTAGAGATTTCTAAGCTTGGGACTTCCATGATTTTCTGAGTGTTTAGGGTTTTTGGGTAGGATTTGGTAAACAAATTGAACTCTTCAGCTTGTATGTATATTTAAGAGAAAAAAAAATAAAAATTATTTTAAAAATTATGTATTGTAAATGTGCCAAATTGTGACGATATGCTTACTTCAAAAAAGGAAAAAACGCGAAAGAAAATTAATTTGAAAATCCAAAACCAAAAATATGTATTATAAATTTGTAAAAAAAACAAGAAGTTTAAAACAAAACCAGTAACAGAAATATGTATAAATGTATCTAGGTACGAAATAAGTACAGACCCACTAAAATATTTAACTGCTTACAAGCCGAAATGTTCCTAATTAATCTAAAAGTTTTCACAAAAATAATGCAATACTTTAAAAAAAAAAACTTTAAAAGCACTGAACACTATGAAATAGTTTGGTTTGCTGGTGATGCGTGCGCATATGTACATATATTCAACAGAGAGCAAGGAAGAAAAAGCAACTCATTGCGCAGGAGCGCCTTCCATTTTCGAAACAATAGCAAGTTTGGTAAGCGGCAGCCACAAAAAAAATACGAGACCAAAGTTATTTAATTGCTAAATGTTGTTTCAGTACCTCTTTGTACTAATTAAAAAACTTACAAGGTGTTTATACATAAGTCTCTGCGCCTAATTATATGCCTCCTTTTTTAATGTTAGACTGCTAAACATACACATATTCCTAGTATATACACAGAAACTCCTTCTGGCCGTCATACCTACATATAACACCGTCATAAAAATATTAAATTTTTTAAAATGTCATACGCCATTTTGAATTTTTTAAAACCGATTTCAGTCAATTTCATAAAAATCTGATAATTAAAAAAAAAAATACATCCGCCATATTGGTTTCGCGATTTTGAAATTTTGAAAACTGATTTCAGTTTTGTAATCAGCGACTCAAAGAACTTTTGGATATCAAATTGCACAAAATTCTATTAGAAATCCATCCGCCATATTGGTTTTTGAAAATCGATTTCAAAGAACTTTTCTATATCTATTTTCATAAAAATTTAAATATTAAGGAAAAACCATCTGCCACGGCAAAATACTGGTACTTTTAATTTGTCTCTACTTCCTGAAATTTTTTTCATGACTGCAAAAAAGTTGAATTTTTTTGGACGGTGTTATGACGTTCTTCTCTGGTGAATAATTGCAAAATTTTCAAAACCAAAAACTTTCTACTTCACATAAGATTCTCTGTGATTAAAACACTCATTTTCTTTGAACGTAGTGTTGCATGCTGTGTGTGTTTTTTTTTTTAATAAAAGCATGCATGATATTTTAGAAAATTTCTAACTGTCTCTCGTTGTCGTTATGGATTATAATTCCGTTTCTGGATGATCGACTCGTTCACTCGAAGGATATTTTTAACGGGACGTTATTATGGGGTTGGCATGTATGACTATTACATTCAGTGGTTTATGCCACAAGAAGTGTCCAGTCAACTGTCCCACAAGTTGTCTGCAGTTCCATCTGCCCAATGAAAGCCAACATCTAGCAATAGCCTCTGAGATGGAGGGCAACATGAGTTTTGCCCACCTGCAGACCCTCGAAGCCTCCCAGTCATTAATAATAATAATTGATTGGCGCTTACACATACATATGTTAGTGTTAGTTAGTTAGTTAGGAGGAACCAACAGTTTTCGCCGACTCCGAACGGGGATTGTATTTTTATGAGAAGCTGTCATTACTGAGCGAAGTTATTCACCCAGTCTTTGACAGTGACTTCAATGGGCGTAGGTTTAAGTTCTATAACTGGCTTCGGAACGAAGAATACTTGGCTCGAGCCCTCTCTGACCACATGGTCATAAACACCATTGCCAGGTCCACGTGAGTGATCATGCACCCAGAGTAAATAAAGTTCGTTATGTTTTCCAACATATTTTAGTCATGACTTGATTTACCAAACTAGTTTGGCAGTAGTTAGAGGATTGGCTTGAGTTCAGATTGCCACTGATTGCAGGCACGTAAACTCTTACCTATCCAACTATTTCCATAACGTAGTCCATGGCCTTGACGATTGCCAATACCGAGATATGTTCCTCAAGAGAGAAGTGAAGATTGTCGCCGTTACTTTCAATATAGACTCCAGGTCCTGACCCTGTGCCTTACTCTACACTGTATCATACTAGCACCCATATATTTTAAGTTTACAGATGGTCTTATGGGCAGATTTTGCAGAACCGTCTCGCAAGATTTTCCCGCCTAATAGGCAATTTGAAGCTGTCAAAACGTTCAATAGCATATTTTAAGGCATCTTCACTAGCAACAGTTCTGGCAACAAACCATTTTTATCTTGAGACTGTGGTGCTCACACTCTCTCACTCTTTTGCCGAGGGGATGGAAATGACTATCCAAAAGACTGAGCGAGCCTGACCCCTTGTCACCTTGTCAGGCTTCTTGAGTGAACCCAGCTTAGCGGTCTGGTATTTTTTAAGGACTTTGAAAATCCTAGCTATTTGACTCAAATTCACCACTCAATATAATTACAAAGCCCTTTTCGAAGAACGAATAAGCTTCTTGTACTCCCTCTATGTCCATCGGTAGTGTTTCCAGTGCATCTCAATATTTGTATTGAGGGTCCGGCTTAAAAAATAAAACTCGTCAACTTCTGAAGCTCCTTATTCCATCAATGGACTGGAGAGCGGCTAAGAGGTGGACGAGGTGGACGAGGCGGACAAGACTTATGCAAGGTGACACGAAGAGCAGCCGTTACATTAACCACCGCCGCGTAGATCTAATTCTAGATCAGCTGTTTCCTAAAACACAGCCAATCTGCTTTTAAGATTTTTTTGCATAATATTTGAATATTTTTCTTAACTTACAAACATATACATTTGCGTACATATATATGTACATGTATTAGGATGCCCCACAAAAAAAATTTGCAGATTTTATAACGGATATATAAAGTTTATTATATTTTAAGACCTCCGCCAAAATGTTTCCAAAAAATATACCTCCAAATTAGAGATGGGCACGGGACTAAATATTCGATCCCGATCCCGCCCATCCCGCAACTAAATTTTTAAGTTCCGAACGCGCCCATTCCCACGTTTTTTTAGAATTGTACGCAGTTCCCGTGGGTCCCGAAATCTATCACTAAGAAATTTCACGTCCTTCAAATTAATTTAAAATAATGAAAAAAAATGAAAGATCTGGCATCTTCCTAGTATTTTGTTTTGCTTTGCTGTTCGTTTGCGTCTCAATATAACATGAAAAAGTGCATATTTCATACAACATTTTTAAAGAAGATTTTCTGAATTTGCGGAGGTTGCGATTTTATCGGGGGTGGCGGAAAAGCATGTTGGTCCCGTCCTGCCTGCAAAATTTTTACAGACCTTCCTGATACCGCCCACCTCTACTTCAAATATCTCATTATTTTGATTCCGTTAATAAAAGTCTTTAACAAGTTTTGTGCAGACCTTTTAAGCTTAAACACGTCTATCATCTGAGTTGATAAAAAAATATATATTCAAATTTATTAAAAAAAAAAAACTAAAAAAATGGATCCAGCTCACGTAAATCTTAATATTTTTCCGGATTATTTTGGCGGAGGTCTTAAAATATAAAAAAAAAAATTATAATCCCGCTGGGAACACAGTCCCGCTTTTTTTTGAAGGGATAGCGGTGCACCCTAATGCGCAAACAAACCATCCCAGCAAACATTAAGGTAGGTACTTTGTGTAGCTGCCATGTTAGGGTCTCAACAAAGTAATGCCCAAGCGTTAATATCCATGCGTGGTAGTGAAAAATCAAACCCTTTTAAATTTTTTTTTACGATGGATTGAAGTTTTCGGTCCACGTTTTTTCACAAATCCATCATCTTACATATAATTTTACGTATAAATAAAATTCAAACATATGTATGTTTTTGTCTTCAGAGATATGTAGTAAACTTTAGCGGGCAGTATTTTCTAGAACACTTTAACCCCTTAGCTTTTAACTTAATTGGCTTTTGAACCTTAGCAAAATGTGTGAAGCGGCAACTTGTAAGACCAACGGGATCTAAAGTACTAAATGTTATACACATACGCATGCAGTACTTATACATATATTGGTTTTATTAAATGTTTATATGTGTGTATTTGAGCTCCATTTCTCCAACTATATAATGTGTCATCAAACTATTTTATGTACTATCCTCTATTAAGGTTTGCGTTTTTATCGAATAAGCAATTTAATCGAAATTTTTTTTCCACCTCGTTACAGCAGCATGAATAACAACTAGCCAACGTCAACGCGGCAGACGTACAACACTTTTTGAACGGGTATTTCGTTTTCTAAATTTTTTCAAAAAATGTTTTTAAGCCAAGAAGAGATAAATGGCGAGAAATTGGAAAAGGACTTTTTAAAACTTTCGAAGCAAGCAAGGTGAAAAGAAAAGCAGTAAGTCGAACGGAAAAGGCTAAATGCTAAGTGAAATGAATGTGAAGACGAATACTGAAAGTAGAGGTATGTTATTATAAATGTAATGAGGGGCGATGTGAAGCGCTACGCAGGCGCGCCATGAATGTGCCAAGCAGTCGAAACAGACACACATGTATGTATGTATGTATGTATGTATGTATGTATGTACATATGTAGTTGTACACAAATGTGTGCATGATTGATAACAAATTAAATGTAAGTGCGAAGGATATGCCTGTATATAAGTATGTATCTATGTATGTAGTAGGCGTAAGGATAAAAGGACACCAGCAAACAAAGAAACTGAACAACCAACAACCAGCATCGAATTTAGCTGTAATATCACAACAAAAGTAAAAGCAAAAGTAAAACCAAAATACAAGTAAAACAAAGCAAGTTAAAAAATAAAAACAAATACGAAGCCACAACTAAATTAATTTTGAAACCAAGTATGTATTATATTTACTTGTATCTATGTACGTGTTGGGTAAACACAAAAAAAAACAAGCAAAAGCAACAAAAATATGTGTATATTAGCGCAAGATGTGCGTTCGTATATTGCGTGTATGTTTGTAAAATTGTTATGTGTGTATGTATGTGCGTTTTTTTGCTTAGTGTACGTTTAATTTTTGCATTATTGTTCATGCATTTTTTTTAAATCTTTTTTGTTTTGTTATTTAACACTTAAGCTTGCAAAGTTACTATCAAATGTGAAAAATGTTACAAATGTAAGTTACTAACACACACTAACAAAATCTTAAGCACCTTTAGTTATTAAAAAAAAAAAATCAAGCGAATACATTTTTCCAATTGGAAGTCGGTTTTGTGAGTTTTGGGATTCTGAGATTCTTTTCAAATTCAAAAATTTGTTAAGTTTGTCTTTATAACCAAGATTAGTTGCATATATATGTATCTAGGGGTGCAATATCGGTCATAAAATCATCGATAATGGAGATATAAGCAACAAAAAAATCTCGGCTGATCGATATATCGCACATAAAATATCGATACCTTATGAGGTTAACAAACAAAAGCGATATTCCTTACACTCTCACGCAAAAGCAACAATAATGCACCAAAACAGGCAAATATGCACGAAGGCCGACTAAATAAAACTTTTCAATCAACGCACTTTATGACTAAATCAAGTCAATTTATTGGAATTTGGCTTCAGTAAACTTTTTACGGTGTGAATAACACAAATTAGAACTGCTTAGCACTTTGTAAACGAGTTAAACTTTGGAAATTCTTTCAAGCGAAAGTTTAAGTGACCGCACAGTACGAACGTTGCCAGTCATAAAATTATCGATAACGGTGATATCGATTTTACCAACAAAAAATATCGGCTGATCTATATATAAAACATCGATACTCTACCGATATTGAATATCAGTTTAAAATCATTGTTGAGAAAATTTATTTAAATGCAATTTGCTATATGTATGCTAGTATGTATGTACATATGCATTAAGATAGTCCGGATTTTTTAATTGATTTAACATTTAATTGTGCCACCTGAGCATTTTAGTTAGTTTTCTATGTATTTTATATGAAGGAAATGAATTTTTCCTTAGAATTCCCATAAAATTATCATTCAAATTATATATTTTTTTATCAAATATAATATTTGTCTTCGAAAGTTTTCTAAAATAAAATTATGACGCTTATTAAAAAACAAAAAAAAAAATACAAATATGTTGAGCCGTTCGTGTGTGTTGCGATTACGAACACATAAAATCACTTGTTTTTATCTTATCGATCATAAAAAAAATTCTTAGTAAAATTTTACGAGTTAAATGTTCATCATAACTTTTTTAACGATTTTATAGCAATTTCATTTAAAATACTCGCAAATGAAAACTTCAAAGCCCCGCCAGCAAAATTGAATATAAGCTGATTTTAAAGTAAAATGGATTTCCTGTGTATTTTTCGACCACCTTAATGGTACATGGATCGTCGAGATTGTACGTGAATTCATAAGTTTCTACAAATGCTCGTGAAGATGCATATGTACTTATTTCGCACATACACTGGCGATCAAAAGTAAGTGCATGATGATTTTTGCTAAATATTTGCAATGTTTTTCAAGTCGAAATTTTTTTGTTATTTTCTTTAAAAAAATATGGTTCAAGCTTTATAGTCCAGTTACTCTTGACTTACATAAGAAATCGTCAATGATTACTCAACATGTCCACTTAGCCAGAAGTGAAAATATTTTGTTTTTGTATTTTCCTTCTCAGCTAATGGTCACTTTTCTGTACGCATATAGTATATTGACCAAAATCACACAAGTCAAACTTTCAAACTTTATACTACGGAATTTGGAAATATTCAATACAATACATCAAAATTGTGAACTTTTTAATCTGAATTTTTAGTAAAATTTTGAGTATGCAGTTACGTGTCTAATGACATTCTAGTGCAAGTTTTAAGCGGTTAAAAATGTCGCGTTGATTTTTAAAGTTTTGTTTTTTTTTTCCTAGTTATGCATATCTAGAGAGACATTGAGAAATTTCTAAATCCCTAAATTTGCACTTGCTAAACCCTAAAAATCTTGTTTTTAACAAAGTATTGTATAAGCGCTCCTGGGTTTTATCGAAATCGAAAAAAGTCACTTACAGTTACCACAAAAATTAACTTGTCCATGATCTGTGAAATGGCATCTCATTGGACTGTTCTACACTGATGCCATGGGACATAGGAAACCCATAATAAGTGAACCCACGGACGTAAGCCAGTATATAAGTTTAACGTGCTTTGTTTGAAGATTTCTTTAAATAACAAATTTTGCGAAATCTAGAAGTGAATCAGTCGTATGAAATCTTAAAATGCGTAATTATTGCTTAAGCGCATCCCACTATGCTTACAAATGTCTCGAATCCGACGAGGTAGTTCTGTAAACATTTACCCCGCACTTTAATTTTATATATACATACCTATAACATTTGGCTGATTTAATGAAATGTTTAGCGGAAACTTGTGATATTAAGGCAATAAGTTCCACGAATGCGAAAGTCAAAAATTAAAAATGGAAGTTAGTAAAAAAAAGTTCAGATACGATAATGTCCACATGAATCTCCGATATAAAAGAAAATCCCCCGGTCCCCGATTGTTTAAACATCGTATTGAAGAATGATATGCCTGTACAAACAAGACCGTTTTGACGAACGATAATCGCCCGTTTTCGGGTTTTTATCAATCGGCGGTGGTATCCGTCTCATTTTCTGACTTATTTTCTTGGGTATACTCTTCATTTTACACATTGTAAAAAAATTTTAAATTTTAACATATTTTATTTAAAAATTTTCAAATGCCATCCAAGGCGAATTCATATAAGGTGGTATCGATCGATTCAACAAATACAACAATTACCTGTATTTTGTTTTTGCTTTTAGCTGGTGATTGTCAAATTTCAGCTATTCTTCTCCGAATGAAAAAGGGCGACAGAAAATGCAAACACTCTCACGTTTTCACTCACTCACTAGCAAAATATAAAATTTTGACAATCAAACGCTACACACAGCTGATTAAACAACACCACCTTATATAAATTCGCCTTGATGCCATCCATACATGTCATTTGCTCTCCTTTAGATTTGAATCATGAGTGGAATTTTGCTTTTTTAATATAAGCATTTAAATTGTGTATCGGCATGTATCAATCAGATCGCTTCAGAAATTTTTTTTTTCCGAACTACTTTATATCAAGGAAAACTGGCACAAAATTTCACAATTAAAAGGTCTATGTATTAAAATTATGTTGAAAAAATCGGATTTTTATGTATTTTTGGTGGCAAAAATTGAGTCATTGGAATTGCTTCTGTTAAATTGTCTGTCTTTGTATTCTTACATAATTCATGCATTTATTGTGTTTTTTTTTTGTTTTTGGTTAAAATACAGATAAAATTTTATTTATTTAAATAATGTCCAGGTTTACATGGAACAATAAGTTTTGAAGTGAAGAAATTAAATGTTCTTTTGCTTAATATTGCCTCACTGGATTTTTTTATGCGTTTTTTTTAGAATTTTTTACGTATTAATTTATGCGGTTTTTGAAAATGCTGGAACCCATCCCATGTTTTTGTATGAAAGTAAAGAACTTTTGCTTTCTGAAAAACGCATGTGCGGCATAAAAAAAAGACCTGAGTGTATTGGAAACCAAAAGATATCAATCAATATTTCGACTAAAGCGCCATCTAGTGGGCACATTATATTTATTATGCATCTAATACATGTCTCATATTTGAAAGAAATCGATTCATAAATATGGGTTTTCAAAATATCTCGACCCCGGCGACACGTAACGGGCAAATTTCGTACAAAAATTATGAAAATTCAACAAACTTTATTTAACATTTGCACCCAAAAATTTTAAAATTTTTATTCAGAATTTTTAGAAACATTTTTATTTGAATCTTTTATATCCCTTTTAATAAAATGGACTTCTGGCCAAATCTTTAACGTGTGTTGCGTTTGCCATCATGATTCTCACGAAATCTGAAACGACTTCCAATTGACGAATGAGTTTATTATTAACTCCACACATTCACGGCTATGGATGTATGCATGTATTTACTAACACATACACATTTAGAAAGAAAAAGTCTTAAAAAAATTTAGCACAATTTGCATGGAAAATTTTAACTCGTACCTCTAATGCTAATACTAAACCTTCAGTTCCTGCAGCTTATATGTATGTACATATGTATACTTGTATTACCTACTTATGCTAATGACTACTAAGTATATACTAAAAACTTCTCTAGCTAAAATATAAGAAAATTTATTTACTTACTTTTTAAATCTCATCTTGGGCTTCTACTCGAATTCATTTACTCTCATATACATATGTATGTATGCACATTAGGGTGATGCTTAAAATATCAACATCTAAATTTTGTACGGGGCATACTTTTAATAAAAAGATATACCTACATATGTACACGAAAATTAAAAAATTGCAAAATAATTTTTAGGGGTTTTGGAAATTTAGCATCTGATAACCAGCATTAGAAATAATTATGTATCTTGATAAAATACCAAGAAACTTACGTACATACATATGTATAGGGGAGACTTAGCATGAACTTTCTGAGCTTAAAACGCATTTTTTTTTTTGTTTTTTCTTCCGGAAGTGTTTTGATATAAAGGTATTTTTGTGTGTGTTTCGGGGTATGATTCCATTCATGACTTAACTGACAAGTCCGATCAATACGAATCAGTACTTCGTTGGAAAGAATTAATGTGCACCGCTAACGACATACCATTTGTTTTTGTCACACCAAAACGGGCTGAGCTATAGCTGGTCAAAGTTAAATTTTTGTGATCAAAAAAGTTTTAAATTTTTCATATCCTATAACCCTTTGAAATTTGCGTGGATGTCATATGAAACAAGGAGGTGCCTCATAAAGAATTTAGGTTTTGATATTTTTAAGGACCACCCTAATGCATATTAACAGCTTTTTATATTCATTACTTAAAACGGTATTATTTATTACATCCTATTTTTTTATTATTATCCCTTTATAAGAATATTTTTGCTCTTTTTGGAGATATTATTATCCTCTTATGAGGATATTTTTAAATTATCCTTTTATAAGGATATTTTTAAATTATTAGGCCGATTCTGAGCAGAAACTCCCTGGTAGTTTTCTCTCTTTTCCCTTTCCAAAAATTCGTTGAAGACTTTTTATTTTAAATGGCGGAGTTGAGCTGTCAAAAAAGTGTCAAACAGCTCTTTCAAAGTTCGAATTTCCTCCTCACAAATTTTCGGGGAAAATGCTACTCCCTGAGAGTTAATTATTGGAGGATTTCTTTCTCGGGAGAAGCAAATTCTCCGGGACATCCTTACCCGGGATCCTTACGGACATTTTTCTTTCCGTTTACGTTGGCCGCCAATCAAGATAATATTTCCAATAATGAAAATCTTTCTTTTTATTTTGCAATAGTATTCTTAAAAATTTGTATTGATGTTTCAATACTTTTTGAAAACGAACTTATCAAATACGCTTTACTTTTTTTCTTCCAAAAATATTTAAGTATCTTTTGGGAGTAGTTTTCAATTATTTATTTTAATACAATAAAACCATATCAACATTACTGGTTTTGTACTAACTTATACATGCACATATATAAATTCTATTCATTTGAAAAAAGGCTTTTTTTGCATTTATTTTTCACAAATAATTTTTGTATTTATGATGAATGTTTCTTCTATGTTTTATTAAAAAAAAAATATTAATAAAAAACCTTTTTAATAAACGAAGGCAAGTGAGCTAGTAAAGACTAGATTTTTAGCATTGCAAATTTTTCTTACATATATTTTATTTATTTATTTTTTTTATGCTTAAACAAACAATTTAGTGGTTTTAATTAGATATGCGAAAGGAAACCTGCTTAAATGCTTACTTTTACATAATTTTTTTTTACAACAACATATTGACAAAGTTAGAGAAGCGCAAAACTAAAGTACAGAATTCAAGTAATTCACCATAAAAAAAGAAAACAAAAAACTTAACATTAAAAATTTAAGTGAAACAACAAAAACACCAAAACATATTGTAAAAATTAAAAGCAAAAAACAAAAAAAAAATAATAATTAAGAAAAATCTTTGTCCACTTTTACATAGATAAAATTTAAAACACAAAATTTAAGTAAATTTAATTAAAAACAAACCTTAGCATTAATTGTTAAAAATTCAAAAAAAAAAATATAGTTTATTAAATGTATGTATTACTTATTGAACAAATTTAATGTATAAATGTCTTATTTAGTAAAATAAAATTAGATAAAAAAAAAAAAACTTTTTAAAAGAAAAAGTTTACAGAAAGAAGCAACAAAAACTAACAACGGCACATAAAATGCAAACCAAGCGACTAATGTCAACAAATTTTAAAGATGAATGTTTTATTTAATATACAAATTTATGAAAAAAGTGTAGTTCATTTAAATGTGAGCGTTTCGATTTATTTGGAAATAAAAAGTTGTAAATCGTAAAATGTTTTTAATTAAATGGCGGAGTTATGTACATAAGTCAAGTGGTAAACAATGCTTAGAAAGTTTTTAAGCATGAAACGTAGTAGGAACATTTTGAAAGAAGATATGCGTATGTACGTACATATGTATGTACACTAGGGCGGGTAATTTTTTTTTTCACTCTGCGGGTATGGAATACGAGTATTCTACCTGAAATTCTAAGCAAGTTTGTCTAAGAAACCCTCGATCTAGAATCAATGTCGACCTTGCCATACTTTGGAAAGTGGCTTTTTTTCCCAAACAACGTTTTATTTTGCTGTCGTGTCGTCAATAAGTGTTAATTTTTTTTTTATAAAAACTTGCTATAATTTGAGAAAATATAATGAAGTGAAAACAAAATTAATTAAAATATAAAAGTGTAAAAACGTTATTTCTTCTATTTCCTATTGAATTTTAGTTGCATGTATATAATATCCAAGAAAAGTAAAATATAATTTTTTTCTTTTAAAAATTCAGAAATAAAAAAAAAATTCACTGTCGGCACATTTGGCGGATGTTTTAAGAAAGGGTAAGTCTAGAAATGTATTCATATTAAAAAAAAAATACCTTATAGCAATATTTTATGAAAAATTAAAACACTTCTTTACGTCACTAAAGCACATTAAAACGTTATTAAGGAAAAACCCCATATTCGAAATTTGTTAAGTTCGAAACTGCTTTTAAACCCATGGTTGCCTCGGCAAATTCCCTTAGAATTTCATGTAGAATCTTTAAGATGGTTGCTCCTTGTCAAAGGGCTCACTTAGACCATAAGCGCGCGTCCGTTGTGATACGATTGCGAATAGTAACTAACAAAGTTTCGCAGGCAGCCCGGAGAGCTTCACAAGCTAGAAAGAACGAACCCAAGTACCTAAGCCGCAATCAAGTATTAACTGGCCAGTAATAGGATGTGCTGAGGTGATTACATGCAGCTGCGACAGAACCCCAATAGGACAGTGGCCTGTCAGTACACCCAACAGAATCGAGAGCGTAAAGAGAGCCCTAAATCTTCCCCGGTCAATCCTCGGCCAGAAAGATTACGCAGTAGTACATGCCTTGGTTTTCTCTCACGGTTCGCTGAAAGGACCGATGCCGACCGTTCTAAGAGAAGTCCAAATTAGTCAAGGGAACTCCCACTATATCTTCTCCTGGCAATACTACCTCGAGGGTGCCGTCTTTGGTCAATTCATCAGCACCCATACAAGTCTTATCATGTCACATTCCGACGCGACCGAAAGTGAATTGAGGCCTTCTCCAACAACCTTCGACGTAACGTAATTGAGCCCAGGGCTTTGATTGCCACCTGGCTGTCTGAGTACTCTTACTGCCAGCGCACACAACAGCTTCCTTAATGGCAGCAACCGTCACATGTACATGTACATCTACATGTGCGATGTAGACAGGGTTTATGTTAAGCATGACCTCAAGGGTCAGGGTAGGAGTGGTCCTAAGTGGCCCACTGATTTCAATGAGGAGAACTCCAGCCTACGCAGCCTTCTCCAGTGAATTTCACCAGATGGGGACTCCATAAAACATAGCAGGCTTAACTGTGATTTCACAGTGTCGGAAAATAACTTTGGGAGAAAGGCCCCGTCTCTGAGCTATTGCCCCTCTACGGCTACATATATAGGGCCGCTGAAGACTTCCTTGCTCTCTCCTCGATTTTAGGCTTCCACGACACAGCTGCCCATCTAGAATCAAGCCCCAGTACTTGACTTTGTCAGAAAACGTCAGGCGAATGACTGCGAGTGAGGGTGGAGTAGCGTGGGGCACTTTATACCTCCAAGTGAACCAAACGAGTTCGGTTTTACTGGGACTTACAACACTGATGGGCACTGTCTTGCCCGCGGGCAAAGCTCTTTTAATTTTCCTTTACATTTTGTTTAGGCACGAGCAGAGTAAAAGCTCTCTCTGCTCATCGCTGATTTACAGCAAAGTCCGCAGTTCGCAGACCGTCTAGTCACCAGGTTCAAGTATGCATGAGTTAAGTCGTAAAGAGTTTCCAAAAATTTGCGCTCACTAAAAGCGTAGTAAAAGATTTTCCAATAAAAAATGACTTCGATTTTATCAATGAAAAGTAAATGAAAGTAGTATTGCAACAAAATCAAATTTCAAATTTTCGGTAAAAAAAATTTGACCTTTTCCGCATAATGGTCAAAAACTTGCTAATTGTCTACTTTCATTCATTAACCTGTGGGAAAATAAATTACATGGAAGCAAAAAAAAAAAGTTGTTATTTTTTTCAACGAACTCCATCAATCTGACCAACTGCCTAAAATCACCGATTGCAATGTGCTTAAATTTAAAACAATGTAATTAATACTTAGGAAAACTTTCAACCGCATACACCAGGCGACTTATGAATGAACTACTTGAAGGTGTACTACAAAGTAGTCAGTGTGTAAAATTTAAGTGGCTGCCAGCCAATCTCGGGCAAACTTAATATGGTCAGCGAATGAGCGCATCAAAACAACAAAAATCAATCAAGCAGCCAACGGACGAGTAAACAACAAAAAGTAAGTGTAACAGCTGTTGGCTAACAAAAGGAGAAAAACAAAGTTTGGGGGAAAAATAAAAACAACACCTTAACGCAAATCACCGCCTAGGCTTATCGAACTAAACGCGCATACCTACTACATATGTATCGATGGGAACCTGTACGCACGTAAGGGTGCTTCGAGAACCTGCCAATGGCACCACACCAACACCAACGTCGCAACCTCCGGCACGATCAACATTTAGCGCAACAAATCTCACTGTGTATAAGAATCTGCATGTCGAGCGGGGATTGAATTAAAAGTATTTGTATGTATGTATGTATGCATTTGAACTTGTAAGAGCGCGCGCGTTTGCCGAGTGGCAGGTGACTTCTGTGTAGGGGGCAATCGAGCGATCAGCGAATGCGTCCAAATGCCTGCAGTGCGAACGGTGGGAAAGCAGGGAGAAAAGTTTCTCACGATCCTGGCAGCACACATCCACGCATACATGCATACAAGCATATTTAGGAGATCTCCCCTAACCGAGTGACAGCAGTGAACAAAGCGTACAAATATACATACATACATACTTCCCCATACATGCGTATCGATCGGGCTCAAGCACAGATGTTCATACATACAGTCAGCGTCAAGAAAATGTGCACACCCCGACGTTTTGACCATTTTACTTATTTATATGTTCCATACCAAATTTTTCTTATGCTTTTATAAAAATTTAGTTCATTCAAAAGCCAAAATTAAAAGAATCAATTTTTTTATTTAATATAGAACTTAGACATTTTCAGCGACCATGCAATTCATTAAATTTTAGTGTTGAAAAGTCGCTAAAAATTGCCGTTAATTTTTGAACATTTTTGGAAATTTTTAGATACTTCATACTTGCTCTTTATTACACTAAAATTTTGTAGGCTACAAAACTGTTAACTAAAGATTTTTCTATGAAATCGAATTGAAAAGTTGAAAATTTCGATTGAAATTCTGTGAATTTTCCCGAGTTCTGTATGAAATTAAAAAAAAAAAATGGTTTCTTGTGGTTTTTGCTGTTGAATGAACTACATACAGTGGTGAGCAAAAATTATTATTTTTTTTAATTTCTATAAAATATTTGCAAGGCTTTTAAAAATAAGTTTTTTCGTTATTTTTTATAAAAAATATACCAAGAATATGGAATATGGAAGAAAATGCGCAATACCGTATGCAACGAAAATTAAAAAAAATTAACGCCAGTTTTTCTAAATTGCACTTGTTACATGAAAAAAAACATCGCAAAAGCCGTTAACAAAAAAAAATATATATATTAAAAATTTCAGCAGCTTAAAACTGGCACTTTATTATACTAAAAATTAAAAATCTAAAAATTCAGATTAAGAAATTCAAAATGTTAATGAAAATTTGTTGAATTTTTCAAGGCTCTTTATAAAGTTTAAACATATCTAAACCATTTTTTATAAAAAATAACAAAAAAATTTCCACTTTAAATACCTTGCAAATATTTAACAAAAATCACCATGTACTAATTTTGAAAAATTTGGTATGGAAAGTATAATTCAAAACGTCAGAGTATACTTATTTATGACGCCCACTGTATGTATGTTTGTTTGTTTGTTCATAAGCGTGTATGTGTCCGCATACCCACAACTGGGTATATTGTTGTTACAATTCTTTAGCCAAAGAAGATCACTATGATGGTCGTGTTCATCAAAAATTATCATCATCATCATTACAATGCGATGCGACACTCCGTGTTTACTTGCCGTTGCCTATGGTGCCATTTATTATTCTCATTCTCATTGTTGCTGGTTTTGTTGTTGCATGTATTGCAATTTCTTCTGCCACTGCTGACAGGAAATGAAACATAACGACCAAAACGCCATCAAATAACAACAACAAAAGTAAAAGCACCACCACCACCAGTACCAGCTCTAGCAACCACCATCCATAGTGTCCGTGCAGTGGCATAGTAATCCGCACACACACAGCTGAGCGCCCAAAATTGCTGAGCAGCATCGTCGACGCCGCCGATTTGCCTCACTTTGTCTGCAAGACGTCCGTCTCGTAAAGTGGTGCATTGTGAGTGAGTGAGTGCTGATTATGGTGGTATCCCTTCCGACGCGCGTACGCACGCAAGCATTGCACACGCAGCCATGCAGACAAACACGAGATCGCGAACTCGAGCGTGTGACCATTCAATGGATCGGTAGTCGGAAACGGTTGGCTAGCTGGCTGGATGACTGGCTGGCAGTCCGTCTGGTTGAGTGTCGTACGCAGCGCGCAGGGAGCAAAGAGCGGCGTATTCGGCGCTTGACAGGCAGAGGTCGATATGACCTCGCGCAAGTATTGAGCTTGTAGCTATTTTGGGGTGAGCTGTGCTCTCTTTAGATCTATACACTGAGAATAAATTCTGAGGATTTTTAGTTTCTTAAACTTCCAGTAGCACTGATGAGGGGTCAATCGCTCCTGAAGGGAATAACCAATCGTCTGAATTAAGCTTCAGTAAAATGACATCCAATAAAGTTAAAATATCCGATGCTTTTTGTGAGTTGATTTTCGAGTAGTCGAGGAGTGTGTTTGAACATTATGACAACCTGGTATTGTACGCCGTCTGTGAATCAGTTACATCAAATGGCGGCGGTTAATTCTCTTGTTTAAGGTTTGTGGAGTCTTAAACCGCCTATAGGTTGCTGGAATATAAAACAGGTTCCAAACCACTATGGAACACTTTTTGGATAACACATTGACAGCCTGGTTACCGGATATGTTTTAAAGATCGCGAGCCCATTTTATTTTTTATTAGTGTGAGTTATAGACGAAGTTTCGGTCAGGTTAGGCTAGCTTTTTGTCGGTTATCCCAGATAAGATACGCAGTTGGACATTAAGAAAATTGTCCTCTATGTCAATATGCAAATTTTTGAACGGTAACCATTACTTAATCGACGAAACGCCGCGAGCCTTCAGGCTTAGTTAAATAAATATTTAAACCTCAACTTCGCGAAGGCTGGCCAGTTTAATAGAAAGTGCTGAGGAGAATCTACCTCGTCATTCTACAGGCAACTGCGACTGAAGTGATTAGCTAGGATTTCCAGTTCTACTGCTGGAATACAAATCGGCCAATGCCATATCCAGCCAAAAACGCTCTGTGGCATCGCCGATCCACGCCCGCTTAGCTGATATCTGGCCCATCTGTCTAAAAGTAACACTTCAGCAGCCCGGAAGCCTGAACATAGATTTAATGGAGACCTGTCGGTCCTCACGTTTCAATCCATCCGTGGTAGAGTTCATTGTTTGTTTCCTTCAGTAGCCTCGCCCTGCCCAATCACGCCTTGAGGAAATGTTATCGGAGAAGAAGCCACTAGGTGGTATTTAGGAGGCGCAGTAATTTGCATTGTTAGTGCTGCAATCGAAATCTCCCTTAAATCCGGTCTTGGAGCCTGTTAACAAACTGGTTTCCCTTGGTCTGATAGCAGTTCGTGTTGTGTTCTTCAGATCAATAGTCCCACGACTCCGATGTGGATATCGCAGACATTTGACACCAGAAGAGCTTTAGACCCAACCAAGTAAGATCTCGGCGTTTTTGCTATTTCGACTGCATGGGACAAATGGGAAAGAGGACTGCCGGAATAACCATAAAAACAATTCCTATTAGATGACCTGGCTTTCTGCTACTCAAAAATATTTCGCAGTGTACTTTCTTCAAACAATATCGCTCGGCGTACACGTGGAGGGCTCGCCCTGTGCTGTCGGAGTGCAGCGCCACGTACATACACACTTTTATTCATAGGTGACGCACGAGAGCCACAGAGCAGCAAGCGAACGATCCACCACCAAAACAAGAGCCAGGGCTGCTTGCTGGAACGCGCTACACTTGAAGGCGCAGGCGACGCACGTCTGGCGCTCGTACTATTAACTTAACCGAACGGCTACGAAAATGAGCGATCTTTATAAATCGAATCAGAATCATCGCCAACGAAGCAAGCGAAAGAATTTGAATCATGAGGGAGCAACACTATGCCATGCAGCCCAACACAGCACGACAACAGGTTGCGAACGGAGAATCAAAATTGCGAAGCTGGTGTCGTTTTAGGGGTGGCGGTAGCCACCAACAAGCAGCGCACACGCAAGGCACAACGCACACACACACACACTTTGAGGTGCACGAGCGGCTGCATTCCTCCACTATAGGCAGACAGCAGTGTTTTGAGCCGAAGGCAAGGCTACAAAAGGATCGCACTACCTTGCGTTCGCATCATTTCTCAAACAGCTACCGTGCGGTAAACACTTGACACACTTGCTACACTTCTACCGACCGACCGTCTGTCTGTCTGTCTGTCGGTGCCAAAACGAAACACCGAACAAAAATAAAAAAACAACTCAAAAACTTGTTTTCTCAAATCAAAGTCGGGCAAATATTGCGCACTTTCGTGCTACCTCGCTTTTAAGTTTCGCGAACGCGCGCTTACCTTCAACATCACCAGCAACAAATACACTACAACAACATGGCTGTGGACGGACAACGCTTCATGACCAAAACGCAACACTATCGCAAGGTAACAAAGCCGTTGCTCGAACGTAAGCGACGCGCACGCATGAATCTCTACCTGGACGAGCTGAAAGATCTCATTGTGGACACCATGGAGGCGCAAGGTGAACACATTGCCAAGCTGGAGAAGGCCGATATATTGGAGTTGACAGTGAATTACTTGCGTACGCACAAGCACGAAATTGCCGCCAGCGTTGCACAGCATCAATCAGCGTTGAGCGGGGGTCCAGCTGGACGTGGCGTAAATGTGGAGAAATTTCGCGCCGGCTACACGCAAGCAGCATACGAAGTGTCGCGCGTGTTTGCCACAGTGCCTGGTCTGGATGTGAAATTCGGCACGAAACTTATGAAACATTTGGGTTATCAGCTAAAGGATTTGCAACAGGTACCATTGGCGCTACCACCGCCACATGCGGCGCGCGCAACGCAGTCGCCCGTTAGTGGTGAGGAGGCGCTTAATTTAGAGGTAGTCAAACGTGCTGATGCGATATCACCGACGGCAGCATATCTGGA
Organism: Rhagoletis pomonella; assembly: GCF_013731165.1. Taxonomy (NCBI): domain Eukaryota; kingdom Metazoa; phylum Arthropoda; class Insecta; order Diptera; family Tephritidae; genus Rhagoletis; species Rhagoletis pomonella. Next base: position 4,188 of record NW_023460772.1, on the reverse strand, counting down.
TGCTGAGTATATGAGACGCGCTTACCAACAACAACAACAACAGCAGCAGCAGCAACAACAGCAACATCAGCAGCTGCAACAACAAATGTGTGGAAATATGCAGCGCATGAAAGAAGCGGACGCAGAAAACGGCGGTGAATGCTTGTGGCGTCCGTGGTAGGTGGGTGCGCGCGTCCTCCAGCAAACAGCAGGTTGACAATTTTTAAAAGCTTTGTGTTTTTTTTTATTTTTATTTTAAACTGCCAGTGGCTTTAGTAGCTTTAAGTGTTTAGTGGATCTTTAGTAATTCTACATACTATATAAAATCGTGTCAGCTTTATTTGTTGTAAGTACAAATTGTCGTTAGAAATAGTTGATAACTTTAATTTGTTTGTTGTATTAATGTGATTTGCCTGTGATAGCCGCCAACTACACTCAGTTAGCGATTGGTCTGTTCGTAAACCGATCTCCGTATTACTTATCGAGTACTTCCAAGTGTCTTAAATTTAAGTGACCTTTGATCTATGTACATATATAGTTAAGCCTTAGTTATAAGTGAATTAATGCTTCCAGTTTGGTATTTATATTTCGTATAAAGTTTTTAATTTCTTTCAAAATCTACTTCCATTGTAGTTATAGCTGATTTTTTAAAATAGTTTAAGATTAGCGAGCTTCCACGCTTTTGTATATTACACTTTAATACATTATTGGTTTAATTGCTTTAAATATTTTTTATAAATTTTAAGCATCTATTGGTTTAATTGCTTAAATATTTTTTATAAATTTTAAGCATCTAAATTTTAGAAATTAAAGATTAGAAACACATTTAAGTTTCTGTCAAATTTCATCTTACAGAACAATAAAATATTATTTAAAACTAAACTGAGTTCGCTCTAATAAAAAAGAGGGAACTCTAGGGTGTCCCAGAACACAAAGGGGGTATTTTTTGAAAAGCTGGAATTCGGAGCGCACTTAGGTTTTTTTCAGGTACTTATGTATATTAAAGGATACAAATTTCAAAGGACATTTATCGTTTTTCTTACACAACTTAAAGAGGATATGAGAGGAGAGACCCACTTATCCTTATGTAATTTGACGCGCTGAATCCAAATCTGTAGTCGGTTAAAATTTTCGAGTAATTTGCAAAAAATCGTGAAAATCGTCATATCTTAAATTTCTTTACTTATTTCTGTCGGAATATTTCACTTTTGTACTTTTTTATATTATTACCATTTTTTTTTAATATATTTTGAAATTTTTGCTGTGGCACCATGAATAAGACAGCTCATATTGGATTTATGTATTCTGAGTGAACGCGTTTAGAACTTTACCATTTATCAGTTTAGCCTTAAATTGTTTTTAATAAAGTTTTCCAAGCTTCTAATTTTATTATTTAACAAAGCAATTCTGGCAACTATCTTCTTTCACCACAGTCTTTCGAAAGACAAAAGTCTAATTGAAAGATCTGCTTTATAAAAGCTTAAAAATTCAAAGAAAATTAATTTGTAAAAGAAAAAAATAAATACAAAATAATAAAATAAGTTTCTAAAAAAAATTATATTAAAAAACATGTTTCTTAAAAAAAAAACAGAAAAAGTAAAAAAAATATCAAATGAAGAAACAAATTCAATTTTTTAAATATTAAATGAAATTTAAAAAGAAAAAAGTTTTATTTGTAGCACAGAATCGAAAAAATTAAATTAAAAAAATAATAAAAATTTGGGTTACGTATTCTCTGTGAATACGCTTAGAACTTTACCCTCAATCCGTTTTGCCTTAAATTTGTTTTAAATTAAAAGAAAAAATATAAAATAATAAAAACAATAAAATTATTTTGAAAAAGAAAAATTGTTTATTAAAATATAACGAAAAATAGTTCATTTGGCCATTGTGACTGTTGGCAAAATGGTATACATAGATCCTCATTTGGAACATGCTCAAGTGCTTTCAGTAAAAAGAGCTTTTCAACCCGAAAGTTGGCTACTGAGCTTTTTTCGTAAAACTTTCATGCCAGAATAAACAAAATCTATCAAACTATCTTACATACTGTCTATCAATTGTCTTAAACAAGACTTAGGACTATCTTAGCCAGAATTTGCATGTAAATCAGCATTCTATTTCAAAATAATTTCGCCTGTTTCTTTAACGAATTGAAGTTTTATAGGTCCACAAAATCGAATTGATTGCAGAGTTCGATTATTCCAAAGGGATTTCCGCGAGGAATTAAACAAGCGTAATGTAATCGGAGGTTGTTGCGAATAGACTTAGGCTGGTTTTCCCGAAGTCGTATTTTAAAACTGAAGACAGAGTGACTACCCCACGACTCTAAGCTCGCTCCGCTTTTGAAAGCTCTTAAATGTCGTTGTTGCATTAAGCTAATTCAATGCTAAGACCTCCCCGTTAGCAAATCTTTAAATTAGTCTTTCGAAAGACTGAACAGAGCTTTCAAAGTAGCCAGAATGGAAAATTGTCTTACGTTAGACTGTGGTGAGTTGAAAGACAGTTGTGAGAATTGCCCTGTTAGTCACACAACTCTTAACAAAATACGCGGAAAACGATCATATCCCAAACAGGGCTGTGATAGCGATAACGAGCTCTGTTTAACGTAAAAATTTTCTCGCCCTCTTGTCGTATCTGAAATGTTGAATGTTTGTTTAAACGGTGTTTACATGAGGCGATTTTACAGACAACTTTTAGTTGAAAGCAACAATCGCCTGGTGTGAACGGCCTTTCAAATAATCGCTTCGAATGAAGTTGGGTGGCAACCAACTATGGATTAAACTAATCGCTTCTAAAATTGCTTGTAAAATCGCCTCATGTAAACGCGCGTGTTAGTTACAAGCAAGGTCCCGTTAATAGCGGTGAGGTCAGCATTAATGAAATAGGCAACCTCCTAAATCTGGCTATGAAGTTCTATGCCAATTTTCAGCTTCCGGCAGCAAAGAAACATCTGGCCACGACTTGATCGAAGGCTTAATACGCGAAATAATAACGATTAAGTCAAAAAAGATAAAGACAAAAGTGAAAATAATGAGAAATACATAAGAATTGGAGTAGCTGACAGGGTAAGAGAGTTTATTTAAATTTTTCGATAGGAATCGAAATATGTAAGTTCAGTCATAAAAAATTTATTTACAGAAAGTTATCAAGTTACCGAAATTTATCGAATCATCGATGTTTATAGTTATCGAAATTTATCGAGCTATCCATGTTTATTGAGTTATCGCAACGTATCGACTTATTCAAATTGATCAATTTTTATTGAGTTGTCGAAAAATAAAATTTGTTGTCGAAATTTAGGGATAGTTATCGAGGTATAAAAATTTATAGGACTTCCGAAATTTGTCTAGTTAATGAAATTTATTTTGTTTATATAGTTATCGAAATTTATCGAGCTATCGTAATGCATCGAGTTATTTTAGCCTGTCGAGTTATCGATATTTATTGATTTACTGAAATTTGTCGATTTATCGAATCAAAATTTTTTGCAATTTTCAAAATATATCGAGTTATCGAAATTTTAAGGTTTTATAAGTGTAGGAGTGTTTACTGCTCGCCGAAATATTTATAAGCATCCATAGTTTATCGAGTAATCGATTTATATCAAAAAATTTATCGAGCCCTCGAATTTAAGAGTTATCGAAATTTGTCGAAAATTATCGAAATTAGTCGAGATATCGATTTTTTTGTGTTATTGGTTTTTAATGTTTTTGAAATTTATTGAATTATCGATATGTTTCGAACAATCGAAATTTATCGGCAAACTGGAATGTATGGAACGAATTCGAAGTACTGCCAAAGACCTTCAAAGATATAAAAAATTGTAGTCACGTTTTAGTTCCAAACCAGGAGATTTAAGTTAAAAAATTGTCTCCAAGTTTTTTTATAAAACTAGAAAAACGGTCGAATTTCGACAGTAACTGGCACACCTAGTATATGCAGCTTTTAAGTGACAGAAACTAACATTAAGTGTAAAACTAGAATGCCCCCATGAAAACACTCTTTGCCCTAACACCAAACACGCGCTTAAAAGGGTAAACGCAAGTCGTTTAAAACTTCAAAGTTCCGAAGCGCAAGCGCCTAGCACACCACCACCCATAGCCCTAAAACAAGTAATTATATTTGCATTCTAATTGAAAATCATATACAATAATCTCACGAGCACTTATCCAAAACGCCGCCGATATAAAAGTCAGCCGCGCATGCGCA
>NW_023460771.1:27653-32310 GCF_013731165.1 Rhagoletis pomonella | reverse complement strand
GGGAACAAAGCGGCCAAGGTGAATAAATTATGGGAAATTTACAAAAGCGATGAAGTGGACTCCGAAGAGTTGGAGGAAGACACCGATGAAGATTCAACGCAAATACAAATGAATGAGCTGCGTCAAGTGCTCATGGAATTGGCGAAAACGGTTGGTGAACTTGCTACTACACGTAACGCAGGTAGACAAGACGACGTGGTAAGCACGGAGGAACCACAACGGATAACGACACCGGTATTGGGAAACGGAGAGTCTGCAACGCCACGTCAAGCAACGGCAGCACTACAACGCCCAGCCAGTGTACACGAAATAAGCGCACTACTACCTACGTATGACCCTTTGAAAGGCAGCATAAGTTCCGAGGTATTTGTCGAGAAGATAGTACAATTCCAAGGCATATACGGCTGGTCTGAAAAGGAGATTTTGGTAGCAGCACAATTGAACCTTAAAGGTGTAGCGAAGACCTGGTTAGATTCACAGCAAGTGTTTCATTCATGGCCAGAGTTTGTACAATTATTGGTGAAAGATTTTCCGAAGAAAATAATGTCGGCGCAAGTGCACCGTGAAATGGCACAACGTAAGCGTCAACCAAGAGAAACGTTAGAGGAGTACTACTATGCTATGCTGAGCATGGGTAGACGAGGCAAGATGGATGAGGAATCCATAAATTCGTATATAATATCGGGACTAAACGATGTATATTTGTCGCGCACGTTACTTGCGATGAATCTCCCTACATGCAATGACCTACTCCGATCACTGGAAGCTATGGCTATCATGCCCACGTCAAGCTCGACAAGATCCAGTGCGTCATATGAAAAGAACAGTAACGAACAAGTTCAGAAATCCGCGTCAGAGAAGAAGCCGATCAAATGCTACAACTGCAACGAACTGGGACATATCGCATCAAAATGTACACAGCCACAGCGGAAGCCGAGATGTACCAAGTGCAACAAGGTTGGTCACGAGGCCAAGTCATGCAAGGTCGATAAACCAACAGTAGCCGAAGTACAAAGTGGAGCTAGTGATGTACCAAAGCCTGTCACCAAAGTGGTCGAGTGGAAAGGCAAACGTTATGATGCCTTCATCGACACTGGTAGTGAGGTGTCACTAATTGCGGCATCCAAGGTTCCAGCGGAGGTGCAACGAATAGCGTCAGTGAAGCGGCTTACAGGATTTGGTGGTGCGGTAATAAGCAGCGTAGAGGCTATTAACGCAGACATTGTCGTCGATGGAGTCACGATCTTGACCACCTGTCAGATCGTTCCAGATAAGTTCATGACATTTGATATTCTTATTGGTAGAGATGTACTGTGCCAAAACGATTACAGGTTAACAATCGAAGCGGGTGTGATGCAGGTTCATAAGAAGACCGGAAATCCGTTCAACGTCAGCAACGATTTGCCAACGGATGTAGTCGCAAAAGTAGGCGACTTGCTTAACGAGTACGACGATTGCTTTGCTGAGGATTTGGCAACGTTAGGCAGATGTAAAACAACGGAAATGGACATTGTCATATCAACTGATCAACCGGTAGTGGGAAAACGTTATCAAGTACCCCTATCTCAGCGTACGACATTATCAACGATTATAGAGAATCTGATGAATCACGGCATTAAACGATACAGTTCATCGGTACATGCAGCACCGGTTATTCTAGTACAAAAGGCAAACGGCGAAGACAGGATGTGCGTCGACTACCGCGCGCTTAATGCGGTTACTGTCAAAAAGCACTTCCCGATGCCAGTGGTGGAAGAGCAGCTTTCAAAGCTGGTAGGAAACAAGTTATTTACGTCCCTCGACATGACATCTGGGTATTATCAAATACCACTGAAGGAAGAATGCAAACAATACACGGCTTTCCTCACGCCAGATGGGTTGTTCGAACACAACGTCATGCCGTTCGGGTTACGCAACGCTCCGATGGTGTTTCAGGAGATGATCGTGCGACTGATTCGAGACCTGAAGCATAGTAACCATATTGTCAGTTACGTAGATGAGGTGGTTATCGCAACCAACTCTGTCAACGAAAGCGTCGAAGTGTTATCGGAATTTTTGCAAGCGGTAAGGGGAGCAGGGCTCACTCTTAGGCCGTCAAAATGTTACTTCCTGGCAACAACAATAAAGTTTCTAGGTCACGTCGTTGATGCACAAGGCATCAGACCAGGCGAAGAAAAGGTGAGATGTATTACGGAGTTTCCACAGCCACGCACACCGACAGAGGTAAGGCAGTTTCTGGGCCTCACGGGATTTTTCCGAAAATTCGTCCCGGACTACGGGATAATTGCGAAACCTTTAGCCACGTTATTACGAAAGAGTGCCAAATTCGAATGGACTCTCGATCACGATAAGGCATTCAGCAAATTGAAACAGGCTTTAACAACGCAACCAGTATTGGTCATGTTTGATGCGACCAAACAACACGAAGTGCATACTGATGCCAGCGCAATCGGACTATCAGGTGTAATGTTGCAGCTAGAAGGCGACGAATGGAAACCAGTCCAATATTACAGCCGGCAGTGTAGTTCTGTCGAAACGCAATATTCGAGTCACGAATTGGGGGTACTCGCCATTGTCGAGTCCCTGGAGCGGTTACGTATGTTCCTACTGGGCACACACTTCGTAGTGAGAACCGACTGTAACGCCGTAGCCACGACAAAGAATCTTACACCGTTGCGTCCACGAGTAGCCAGGTGGTGGCTACGAATGCAAGAGTTCGACTTTGCTTGTATTCATCGCGCCGGAAGTAAGATGCAACACGTGGACTCTTTAAGCAGGGCACCGGTTGAGCCACCGTCTCAGCCCGACACAGTAGCTGAACAAGTATTGCAAGTGAGTCAAGTAATGAAGTCTGACGACTGGGTATACGTCATGCAGACCCAAGATCCAAAACTACAACAGGTATGTGCAGTCCTTAAAGGCATTGGAGATGTAGACGAGTCAATAGCTAAGCAAATAAAAGCTGACTACGAAATACGCAACGATCGACTATTCCGTAAGGTGGGACATGAGTACAAGTTAGTGGTGCCACAAGCTGTTAGGTGGCGCATCACAAAGGCAAACCACGACGATGTTGGTCATTTTGCGCTGGAGAAAACACTCAACCGCATCGCGAAACATTTTTGGTTTCAACGAATGCGACGATACGTAAAGTCGTATATATCATCATGCGAGGAGTGCTGTCTCAACAAACTCAAAGGAGGTCGTAAGGAGAGTCAACTTCACGTTATGGACGTACTGCCGATTCCATTTAGGCACGTCTATATTGACCATGTGGGGCCGTTCCCCAAGAGCAGGTCAGGGTTTGTTTACGTGCTGGTGATAGTATGCGGATTTAGCAAATACGTCGTACTAAAGGCTACGAGGAATACCAAAACCGAGCCAGTAATCAAGGCCTTAGAAGAAATTATGGCAATCTTTGGTCAACCAATTCGGATCACGTCCGATCGAGGCACAGCCTTCACGTCATCGAAATTTCAAGCATTCATCGAAACGAGAGGCATACAACACGTAAAAACCGCTGTTAGAACACCTCGGGCCAACGGACAGGCCGAACGCGTTAACAAAACGTTGCTACAAGCGCTTAAATGCACCGTTGTCGAGAACAAACATTGGGATACAGCGCTGACTACGATACAATGGAGTCTGAATTCCCAGAAGAATGAGGTAACAGGTTATACTCCTAACGAATTAGTCTTTTATTTCAACCCTAGAGACGTAACGTACAATCGTATGGTACAAGCCATACATGACGAGGTCACCGATATGTCAGGTATCAATATAAAACGCGATAATGCAGCAACACGAATTATGACAGAGCGCAATAAGTGGAAGGAGAGATACGATAGAAAGCACCAGTCTCCAAAGAAATATGATGTTGGCGATCTAGTGGTGGTCGACCATGTCCCAACAGGAACAGGCGAATCGCATAAACTTGATCCTGCATATAAAGGCCCATATATGATATCGAAGGTACTCGATTATGACCGGTATATCGTCGAAGATCTACCGGATATTACAGTTACTCAGCGACGATACTCCAACGTTATGTCAGCTGACCATTTGAAGCCATGGTGTGCCATGAGTCCAGAGCTGGACGGGAATGACGATAGCGACGAGTCGTCCTGTGAGGACTAAGTCAGGAAAGGCCGAGCTGTCACAGACAGGAACGAGTTAGTTGTTGAACGACCGCTCAGGCGAGCACACGTATTCTTCCGCGCATTCGCAGTACTCGAGCCGAGACAATATATCATTCACTTTTACATAATTTCATTCGAATATATTAATTACCGTTTCTATGTACATCTTATTTAAATAAAAGTCATCGTTTACAATTAGTAGTAAAACCAAAAATTCTTCGTACTAAATATTCGTTGGCATCACTTTCGTTTGCCTATTTTTCTGGAACAAGTCTAGAATAGCGACGGTTTAGATACAAAATAACCAAAAGTGCCGATTGATAGAACTTTTAACGCTGATTTCAACGATACCAAATTTATTTGGCGCAGGTAAGAAACAAAGATGATATAAGAGCTTTATTTGCTTTGTTTATTAATATTTTTTATTATCACTTAATTCTTAAAAACCAAAAGAATATAATGTTAAAATATATATATCGGATTAAAGATAATAGCTTGTATTTTCTAAGTAATATAAA
>NW_023460771.1:23739-27553 GCF_013731165.1 Rhagoletis pomonella | reverse complement strand
ACAACATTTTTACAACTGTCATGAAATATCATGACTTCACGACAAACGCGACAAATACGACACCTTGTGAATTGCCCAAATATTCTTATTAAGTCTCATCAAAAAATTCCTTGTCGTTTAAAGGATAAAAGGAATGCTGCATTATACTAAAGCCAGGTTCTCGACATAGGCTACCATTCCATACGAACACAAATATATTTTCACGAATTTCAAATTTTATTAAGAATTTTTGTAAACTTTGTGGGTATGCATTTTTGTAGCCTATTAAATTTTGTATAATAATGTGCAAGTTTGAATTAAAAGTCAACGGTAGTAGGCTTCAAGTAAAGTTGAATAGGTTACAAAACACACAAACTTCGTCTACATCGCAAATCTCTGCTGGCGAGTTAAACAATGCAAAGAGGAATGAAAAAGCAGCTGCGAATGACAATAACGCAAACAAGCAGCCTAACACACAAACTTCTTCTACATCGCATTTCTCTAACTCTTCTTCGCCTTCTTCGTATGCTGCTGCTAATGCTCCCATTCCTACTCACCAAACTGCTAATGACAAAAACGTAAACAGGCAGTCCAACACACAATCTTCGGCTACATCGCAAAACTCTGCTGGCAAGTTGAACAGCGCAAAGAAGAACGAAAAAGCACCATTGATTGTTGTTGGTTCGAATGCTAGCAAAGAGCTTGATGTGACATTTCTACTGAAGTGGCTGCACTTGTTTTCGTTTCCTAATTCTGTCAAAGCGGAAAACATAATTGATTATGTAGCTAAACATGCAAACATTAAACCCAGCATGCTTTCGCGCTCTCCCCTAGTTAAAAAGGATGTTTCAATAAATACTCTAAAGAGTGTAAATTTTAAACTGGGCGTATCTAATTTGCACTACGAAAAGCTCTTAAATCCGGACTTATGGCCTGCTAATGTTGCTGTGCGCCCTTTTAAATTTATGCCAAAAACGACGACTCTCAGACAAAAATCCAAAGTTCGATAATGCTAACCACAAGCACTTAAAAATCTATTTTCATAATGTCTCTGGTCTTAGGACAATATCTAAATCTCTTCATCTCATGAGTTCGCAGTTAGATTATGATATCTTCGTTATCATAGAAACTTGGCTAAACGATAACTTCTTCAGTCATGAGTTCTTCGATCCAAACTTGTTTGAAGTATTCCGCAAGGACAGAGATGCAGTCAAAACTGATTGTGCTAGAGGTGGTGGTGTCCTAATTGCGGTCCAGAGGAAACATAAGGCGTTTTTCTACGAGCTAAGCAACAATAATTCGCTGCTGGACCAACTCTGCGTGTGTGTACAAAGCCCTCGGGAATCGCTCTTCATCTGCGCTTCATACATTCCGCCGAATTCCTCAGATGAGTTGTATAAGGCACATGTAGATAATATTTTGTCTCTAAACGCAAATTGTGCACCAGATAACCACCTTGCTGTCTTAGGGGACTTTAACTTAAACAACGTTATGTGGTCTAATATAGCTAAGACGTCTGGTCTTTTACCAAGCTGCGTGAATAGTACTAGCGAGATATATTTAATTGATAATTTTCTAAGCATTGATATTAGGCAAATAAATGACTTTCACAATTAGCTTCAGAGGTTTTTGGACCTAATATTTATTAGCACTAATGTTAACTTTCGGTTGTCCGAGTGTAATTTTCCTTTCAAAGAGCCTGATATGTATCATGTTCCCTTGGTATTGGATATTTATTTTTACTCATACCTCAGCTTGCACAAGAAAAACACAAAAGCATATTTTAACTATAATGTATGTAATTTTTCTGATCTAAATATTATATTTCTTAATATAGACTGGGACAGGTTATTATGTAATCCTAGTGTGGCATCATGTTTTAATATCTTTAAATGTAAAGTAGTTGAAGTTTGTCAAAACAGCATTCCAATCTTTGGAAAAAAGTTATACAAAGTTCCATGGCATACTCGAAATCTTAAAAGAATAAAAAATTTAAGAAACAAATACCACCGCAAATTCAAAAAGACGAACAATTATTCGTTTTTCATTGAGTATAAAAAGTATGCCAAACATTTTAACTGCCTTGATAAATTTTTATACAGAAACTACGTTTTAAAATATGAAGCCAATATCAAGTCGAATCCTAAAGCTTTCTGGCGATTTATAACTTCGAAAAAATCTTGCTCTAGTATTCCCTCTCAGTTATTTCTGGACGGAAATTCTGCTACATCCCGCATTGAGGCTGCGAATCTGTTTGCCGATTTTTTCCGCTCAAACTTCATTTTAGATAACAACTCTAGTGGAAGCCTTTCCAATACTAAGGAATCGCCCTTTAGCTTTGGATCCCTAACCTTGACCACAACCGACATTCTTAATGGCATTGCGCAGCTTAAGCCCTCGAACCAAACTGACATTGACAGGCTATCCGCAGTTCTATTAAAAAAATGCGATTCTCTTGTTTATCCATTGAAATTAATTTTCAGTAACTCGCTATCCGCAGGGGTATTTGTCGATGATTGGAAAATAGCTTCAAAAGCGGTAATAAAAATGATGTTCATAATTATAGACCCATTTCCAAACTTTCAACTATTTCGAAACTATGCGAATGCATAGTGAAAGAAAAGGTGTCTTTTGCAGTTAAAAGCCTTATTTGTCAGAACCAGCACGGGTTTATGCCTAACCGCTCGACGGTCTCTAATCTCGCTGTCTTTGCAGAATATTGCATATCTGGCTTCAAAGACGGGTTTCAGTTAGATGCGGTTTATACAGATTTTTCAAAGGCGCTTGACAGGGTTTCGCACTCTATCTTAGTCAATAAACGTGCTGCTTTAGGTTTTCACTCCATTTTTTTAAATTGGATTAAATCTTACCTAAGTAATCGTCGCTGTGTTGTCAATGTTGATAATACATTTTCGTATCCCTTTATCGCTTCCTCCGGGGTACCCCAAGGAAGCGTTTTGGGCCCCTTATTTTTCATTTCGTTTATAAATGATATAAGTAGTTGCTTTTCCCGTTCTAAATTTCTCCTATATGCTGACGATTTAAAAGTTTACTCCATAATAAAGAGTCCGCTTGATTCACAGATACTTCAAGCAGAGCTTAATAATCTTAAATCGTGGTGTGACACCAATCGCTTGTCGTTGAACATTAATAAATGCTATCACGTCACCTACAGTAAACGTACCATAGTCTTTCACACTTCCTATCATTTTTCCAATTACTATTTAAAGTCCGTCCCAGAGATTAAAGACTTGGGAGTAATTTTTGACAGAAAATTTACATTCAGCAATCATATTAACTCCATTGTCTCAAAGTCATATGCAATGTTGGCATTTGTGCGACGGAACAGTTCCGAATTCTCTGATCCGTATACACTTAAATTGTTTTTGACTACCCTTGTTAGATCTATGTTAGAATACGCCTCAATTATCTGGAGGCCATATCATGCATGTTATGTTAACCGCATTGAAAAAGTTCAAAAGGTGTTTATCAGGTTTGCTCTTCGAACCTTGCAATTTAATGAGCCTATACCTTCGTATCTTGCTAGATGTAAGCTCATTAATTTAAAATCGCTGGAAAGTAGGAGATCGATTCTGTCGCTATCCTTTGTATTTGATATTATTTCTGGAGAGGTGGACTGTGCCTCCCTCCTTGAACGTATTCGTTTTAATGCCCCACTTAGAAATTTACGTCACTTTGAGTCCTTTCATATTGGCCCGGTAAAAACTATTTATGCATTAAACGCTCCTATCACAAGAGCTTAATCGCATCGAAAATTGTATTCATATTGTCACAGACAGGAACGAGTTAGTTGTTGAACGACCGCTCAGGCGAG
>NW_023460771.1:0-23729 GCF_013731165.1 Rhagoletis pomonella | reverse complement strand
ACCGTTTCTATGTACATCTTATTTAAATAAAAGTCATCGTTTACAATATTGATTTTACAGCCTGTAAAAACGGCTTTTTGAAATTGTTATCTTCTATTTTGGATTAATTTTGTAAATTTACTTTACTTTTCTTTTTTAATAGTCTGTAAGAATATTTGATGTATTCATTGGCTAAATTAAACAAATAAACAAACAAATAAACAAACTGCATACCCAAAAATTCTCCATTTTCGTGAGCTTTGCGTAAAGTTTTATGACCTTATTCATAAAAAATAAAAAAAGGTTTATAAACTGACAAATGTATGAAAGTGCCATTTTATTAAGCTCTTTAAACCTACTTTATTTTTTATGAATAAGGCCATTAAACTTTAATTTATTTGGTTTATGTTATGCAACAGACTACACGAAATTTCAGTTTAAGGGCCTGTGCCAATCGGTAACTTTTTTCTCCGTGGTAAGACGGGGTGGAAAAATTTGCTATGGTGTACAAAAAAATTGAATTTTGCTGTGCCAAATGCAGAGTTAAATTTTGACAGTTGAAAAACCAAACAAACGCTCGAGCGAAAAGTCTATTTTTGTGTGTTGCTGAAATTTATTAAAATTTATATGTAAAATGAACAGAATAGAAAGAAAATACTTTTCTTTACTGATGGCGATATTGATGGAAATACAAGGAATGTATTAATTTAATGATTTGATATTACTTGAAAACTTTAGACAACGTGCGAGCCGCCACGTAAACTTGTGTGGGAAGTTGTTATATTTTTATATTTAATTTTGTGCGAATATTTTCAGAAAGTCATTTACCTTCACCCGAGAGTTATATCTGACGACATCAATGAAATTATGTCTGGTGACAGAATAAAAACTCGGATGCAGTTAAGGATTTCTGCCAGCACGTTTACAAAAATTGTGCAGACAATTCCCCGAAAACATCATGGATGGTCGTGCGAGAATGAAGTTATTTGCTTTTTATTTTGGATGGCATGTGGTTTTAGTAATAAGCCTTTCCGCGTGGTTCCCTTTAAACAGATAGAATAATTAAATACATAAATATTCGCGCATAAGTTTCATTTATCTTATAACTTACAAGTAACGTACGCTTTTTTTGCCATTTTTACAGCTTCTATTTTGATTTGAACTCTTTATTACCGCCAAACAATGCTATTTGTAAACATATTTAGAAGTTGTCAAAATTTTACCTAGCCCCATGAGCTAGGTAAAATTTTGACGTTCGTATTCACCACGAGAAGTGTCAAATTTTTACTTTGATCCGTCAAAATTTTCTATTTTCTATCAATTGACACAGGGCCTAAGTGATGGACAAAATTGAATGATAGTAATCCATATAAGCAAAGAAAATTGGGTTGCCAATGGAAGAAAAAATTTAAAAAGTGTGTTTTTAAAACGTATTCGATACTACGAGTGCCTCGCAAAGTATCGGGTAAAATCACCAACTAAGGTATCGAGAATTAAAGTACTCATTTTTATACCCTCAGTATCGATAATATCGTTCGAACACATGGTGTAATGAACTGAAGGTGGCGCATTCCCGAAACCGCTACTTTGGTTTTACCGACTTTGACGTTTATGGCAATACGTAAACAAACTTTTTGTTTACAAACAAGTGCAATCGTATTGCAAACGTATTGTGTGAAAAATCGAAGTAATTCGTGCGTTCTAAACTAAAAAAAGTTTTATTTGTAATAAAAACTTTATAAAAATGTCGTGTCGTGTATTGAATTGCCGCAGCCGTAAGGGTAAAGCCCCTAAATGCAGTTTTTTTTGTTTCTCCGCGACGACGCCTTGGCCAGAAAGTGGGTAGAGTTCTGCTGGCAGGAGAAGCCATACAATTTAGACACCAGCGTAATATGCTTGAAGCACTTTATGGATAAGGTACAATTGATAGCACCACTTTTAAACACGACATGTTAAGTTGAAAACGTTGAAATACCACAAATTACAAATTAAAATCGGATCGAGCACTTTCTGCAGGAAAACAAGCGCTGCGACAAGATATTATCACTTTTTCGGCACCTGCAACACAAACACAAAAATTCTAAATACATAGTTAATTAATAAGACCTATTCTTTTGAACACATTTCGAAGGGTGGTTGTATATTTTTTGTTAACGTTGTGCTTAATTTGCTATATTCAAAGATGGCTTGAGAAATTGGTGAATCGTGAAGAAAACACGTTTCCTCACTGCAAATTCACAACTGTCAACTCATTGTTCTTCGCCATATTCTTTGTTTACCCGTTGCCACAAATGTCATTCTGCGGGAATGCGCAATCTTGTATTCTATCGTTCTTGGTTCGAACACAAATTCAGTCTGCTTTCAGATTTTACGAGACTAGGCCTCCGCACACTGGACTGCTCAGTCCTCCTAAAGCCGGTTTTGTGTGGATAAGAGGGGGAAGAGAGTTCGAGTTTACCTCGCTCATTAAAGTCCGCGAAAATCGCGGATTGACGGTGGACTGACACGCACACATAGACAGCATGTTTTCTATTTCGTTTTGTTTGCATGTGCCACATGCACTAATACAATCATGCCTAGTTCATGTATACAAAACTGAAACCTGTTTTCGGCCGATTGCCCAGTCCAGTGTGCGTTCGAGTGGTGGACTGCTCAGTCCGACTGAGCAGGCTAGTGTGCTCAGGCCCAATGACATCAATCTTCGCCGTTGAATATTTTTATACCCGAGCGCACTTGTGCACAAGGGTATTATAACTTTGTTCACATAACGGTTGTTTGTAACAGGCAAAACGAATCGAGATATATATAAAAATGTATACATAAATGATCAGAATGAAAAGAGAAATCGATTAAGCGGTGACTGTCTGTCCGTCCGTCCGTCCGTCTGTCCGTCCGTCTGTGCACACGATAACTCTAGTAAAAATTGAGATATCTTAACGAAACTTGGTACGTGTACTTCTTTCGGGCGTAGGACGGATGGTATTGAAAATGGGCAAAATCGGACAATAACCATGCCTACCTCCCATATAACGGTAATTTTCAGAAATACAAAAACTGCGATATTTTAGTAACTACTGAAGATAATTCACTCAAAATTGATATTTATAAAGAATTTTAGACGAAAAATAAGAATATTAACATTTTTTTGAAAATGGGCGTAGCCACACCCACTTATGGTTACATGTGTATATCTTGGTAACCGCTGCATCAATCAAAACTTGGCACAGTTGTTGGCCCTGGTACAGCATACCAAATGGCCGAAAATTTTTAAAATCGGACAATAACCACGCCCACATCCCATATAACGGTAATTACGAGAAATACGAAATCCTCGATAAATCAGTAAATATTAAAGCTAATTTATTCAAAATGATGGTTGCAACAATTCTTTGCCAGGAAATACGTTTATGATAAAATTTTGGAAAATGGGCGTGGCACCGCCCACTTATGATCACGTATATGTATCTCGCTAACCGTTCTAGCAATTTGTACCAAACTCGGTATGGTTATTGTGCTTGCCACATAAAAGTAAACCATTGAAAATTGTTGAAATCGGACTAAAATTACGGCCGCTTTCATATAACGGTAAATTTCAGAAATGCTTGAAATTTCAATATTTTGAAATTTAAGGACGCTAGTTTACTTAAAATTTATACACGCCGGCTTATCATGTAGCGGTAGCTTTCGGAAAGGTGGAAAACATATATTTAATACTTGCCCGGGTATTTAATGTTCGGCTCCGCCCGAACTTAGACTTTCTTACTTGTTATTCGTAATTTTAGCGCGTTGTTGCTACATATATATGTAACAATGCCACAAATGTCTGGGTATGAGTGCCAATTAAAGTTTTTGGTTTTAGGAAATGCCAATAATGCCCATCGTTTTGTGCTAATACGATTAATTGCAATCGTACATACTTTTCATATAAGGCGACATTATTTGTCATTGCATGCGGAATATGAAAAATATGAAGCTGAAAATGCTTGCATATTATCAAACTGACGAAAGCGGTGCTGTGACGACTCATACTTACGAAGTAATACCAAAGTATTGCACATTAAAACTGGTATATCTCGAGAAGAACAAGACGAGTCGCAACAAACGAAAATGAATTTTCAAGGGAAAAAGCTAAATGATGCCCTAAGTAGAAACGAGTAAAATAATTTTTTATGTTCATAAATAACCTCAAATATCCCCAAAATCCGTCTTTTTGGCACTTTGAGCTTAGGATATCTCATAATCCTGACTTGCAAGAGAAATTCTTGGAAAATTGGATTTAGCACCAAAAAATCTCTAAAAAAACACGTGTTTTGCTCATGTGGCAAAAAAAATTTGTCTGTGTAATCCAATTTAAATTTTTTTTTAATGTTTTTTATTTGTATATGTATGTACGATGCTCTAATTTAAACATTTAGTACAATTTATTGAATACTGAGTTTTTCACAAAGCTTAGAAATTTAAATGAATTTTATTGTTATTGTTGAAGACATGAGCACTTTTCATCGGGCTGGCATCTCCCTTGTGTGAAATTTCCAAGAAGAGGCAACACTGGCCGGTAGATAACGCAGAAACTAACTTCTGAATTTAACATTCGGCACTCGCAATCGAACCGCCGTGATAACCTAACGCACATCGCTCTGATTTAAAATTATTTTTCCTCTCATTCTCTATACTTAAATATTTATATGTCAAATATTATACAGTCCACTCGCAAATAAATAGAAATTTTGTATACATATATATATTTGGTTTCACTGTTCACTAAATAGCTGATGCCGTCTAAGATTAATCCAGTATTTGAACGAATGCTTTTTGAACCTGATTAAACTATACTTAATTTTTGAATTTAAAGTTACAATGGCTACGTACTTCACACAGCGAGGGAATAAAAGCAAGTGGTGTGACAAAATTCATGCGCATTAAAATTAGGCTTACGGTTTGTTAAAACAATGGAAAATAGGACTACAGTTAGGCTTATGTACTAGGAATGTAAACGCTAGGACAGAGTGAAAAAATGAATTGAGCAAATGAAAAAATGAGCATAAGTAAAATACTAAGTTTAACCGAGTGTGTGAAATATGAGTGTAAGATAAATTTAGCGATGTGTTGTTGACTCAGTTAGCTGGGTAAAGGGTGCTCCACATTACTCCCCCTCTAGACGAAAGCTAAACATATCGGCTGGGGAATTTGACTTGACGCCCACTACGTGTAGATTTCGTCGGTACATTGTTGTTGCATTCCAGTTGTGGTGGTGGTCCGCTGACATTTGTTGGCGTGCCGTTGTCAAGGTGTGTCAAGATAGCTGGTTTTAGCCTATCCAGACTTATGTTGCTTGATCGCCCTCGAATGATTATTGTAAAATATTTCGGCGTTTTGCATGTGACTTTATACGGTCCGTCGTATGGATTAGTTAGTGCAGGGCGTATCGAATCATTTCTCACAAAAACGTGTGTGGCTGACTGCAGCTCCCGCGATACAAAGGTCGCTGGAGGCGAGTGATGTGCAGTTTCCGTAGGGCGTAATTTCTCCATTGACTTACGAGAGTTTGCTACTGCGTCGCTTGTTGCTTCTTTGGGGTTTGTGGTATTAAAGAACTCCCCAGGAATTTTTAACGTTGTTCCGTAAACGAGCTCTGCTGGGGACGCTCCAATGTCCGGCTTGAAAGCTACTCTGAGTCCAAGAAGAATTGTTGGTAAATAATGTACCCACTTGTCGGAATTGTGGCAAAGTATTGCGGATTTTAAGCACCTATGCCACCGTTCAATGATTCCGTTGGATTGGGGATGATATGGCGTAGTGCGTAGATGAGTCGTCCCGATCAAGGATATCAACTCCTGAAATATTGCAGATTCGAACTGTATGCCGCGGTCGGACGTGATACGTTCGGGAACACCAAACCTCGAAATCTACTGCGACATGAGCGCTTTGATGACGGATTCGGCTGTCATGTCTGAACCAACGATGTCAATGTTAACGTGTGCGAATCTTGCTCGAGGTGGTACGTATTTAGAAAGAGGAGTCTTCATATGGCGATGGACTTTTGCGCGTTGGCATGCCTCGCAGGTCTTCACGAATATTGAAGTATGCTTCCTTATGCCCTTCCAAACAAAACGCGTTGTAACTAACTTAGTTGTAGCACGCACTCCAGGATGTGATAAGTTGTGCATCTTGGACAGGATTTGGTGTCGAAATTCTTTAGGGATATATGGACGTATTATCGGTGTTGATGTATCGCAAATTAGTTGTACGTTTCTTCCTGGGGGATCAAAGGGTTTTAATATTATTGATGATTTCAAATTTATACCTGTTTTCAGTAACGATTGCAGTTCTTGGTCGCCTTGTTGTGGTTTTGCAATAGCGCTATAGTCGACGACTTGCTCCAGGGTCTGTATTCGGGAGAAAAGGTCCGAAGTGACGTTGGAATCACCCGATATATGGCGTATGTCGGTCGTAAATTGTCCTATGTAGTCGAGTTGGCGAGCACGACGAGGGGCGGTTTTCTCGAGTTTCTGTTTAAACGCGTACACTAATGGGCGGTGGTAGGTAAGTAAGTGACACCGTCGGCCTTCTATCATATAACGGAAATGTCGCGGTCGTACGTACTGTACTTACGCTGCGCGGGCGTGAGATTTTGGAGTAGAATGCCAGGGGTTGAAATTCTCCACCGATCACCTGATGCAAAGCAACGTCTGAGGCGTCGGTGTGGAGAGGCAGCTCTGCATCTGGTGATGGATGAAATAGCAAGGTTGCATTTGCAAGCTCTTCCTTGCAGCGTTGAAATGCGGCTTCGGCTGTAGGATTCCATTCGAGTGGTGTGAGATCATTTTTCTTGTTACCTTTGATTAACTGTTGTAGCTTAGATTGGTTGTCGACGGCATGAGGGAGAAATTTCCGGTAAAAATTTAGCATGGCAGTAAAACGTCTAAATTCCTTCGCCACTGTAGGCTTAGGGAAATTCGACAGCGATGAAACCTTTTCCGGAAGAGGCCGGATATCCTGTGAGTCAACCAGGTGGTCTAGAAATTTAATTTCTGTCTTGTCAAATTTGCATTTGCAAAAATTTATACATAAGTTGTGCTCCCGTAGCCGCTCGAAAACTAAGCGCAAGTGCTGCCGATGTTCCTCGATCGATGACGAAGCTACGCAAATATCGTCGATATATGGAAAAATAAAATCCAGACCTCGTAGCACTTCGTCTATCAGGCGTTGGAAGGTCTGTGCAGCGTTACAAAGTCCGAATGTCATGAATTGAAATTCATACAAACCGAAAGGCGTCATAATTGCGGTTTTGGGTACGTCTTCCGGATGAATTGGTACCTGGAGAAACGCTTTTAGAAGGTCAATCTTCGAAAAGTGGGATTTTCCGCTGATAACGTTGGCGAAATCCGTTAGATATGACAACGGATATCGGTCCGGCAGAGTTTGCGCATTGCGCGCCCGATAATCTCCACATGGTCTCCACGTGCCATCGCTTTTTTGGACCATATGAAGTGGACTGGCCCAATAACTGCTAGAAGGACGGCATATTCCGGTTTTTAGCAAAAAATCAAATTCGGATTTCGCGGCTTTCAATTTATCGTCGTATAGTCGTCGTGGTCTGCAAAACACTTGTTGTCCCGTGGTTTGAATGCGATGATAAACCGTTGATTTGGACTTCGTTCCGAATGGAGCCAATTTGGTTATGTCTGGAAATTCGGATAAAATTTCGGTAAAAAGGCCGTCTACTATAAGAGTTTTTAGTTCTGGTGCGTCGTGTTTTTTCGTTGACAATGGTGTTGTTGCCAAAGATGTCGTGTTGTCTGTAAGCTTGTTTCGACGCATATCTGTAAGAAGTTCATAGAATTTAATGAAATCCGCCCCGATTATGGGTTGCGTGACATCCGCGATTATAAATGACCACATGAACTCCCGCCGAAGACCAAGGTCGACCTTCATTCGCTTTTCCCCCAGAACTTTTATCGCAGCTCCGTCAGCAGCGTACAGTTTCGTGGCGCTAGGACGGATATCATATGAGGGCGTTGTTAGTGGAAGGATTGACACATCGGCACCGGTGTCGATTAGAAACTAGTGATGTGCTGAGTCAATACTTTTAAGTATTGATCGATATTCGGTACCGATTTAAAAAGTATCCAATACTCTCGATACTCGGTACCGAAACATTTAGGTTCCGAATAAAAGCGCACATAGGCCAAAAATATGGAAAAAAACTGTTCAGGGGAGACTCGCCTATAAAAACCCGAATGTAGGAGCCAATAGAGCTTTTAATACGAATTCAAATGAAAGATGTATATATGTCGGTTCGAGGCCAGAATGCAGAGAAACTCTTACTTGTTTGAAGTATTTTTGTTCCAGTTGAATCGGACGATATCATTTTTGTAGGCCTGGGGGCAGATTCTGTAACCAGTTAGCGACAATTTCCGAATCGGCATCGGTTTTGTTGACGTATGATATGAAATATTTTTACGTCAACAAGTGCGATATCGATCCGAAACTTGTCGCTAACTGGTTACAGAATCTCCCCCCGAAAGGCTTCTTCATCCGTAAAAGCAGTTTTCTTGAACCTTGGATCAACTAAGATTAAAACTGATAAAATAACATTTCTCTGTTGCGATAAGTTCAAGTGTTTTATCCGATATCACATAAATTATTAATTAAAGTTTTTTCTAAACTTGAAATGCATATAAGGGCGAAGGTTTAATGTAAGGAATCGGTATCGGGTACCGAAAAGGAAGTATTGGGTACCGAAATCTTTTTTAAGTATTAGGTACCGAGTATTGGGTACCGAAAATTCAGCACATCACTATTAGAAACGTTGTTTTCGAAATGCGATCCTTTACTTGCAGGCGGAAAATTGTTCGGTGCATGAAAGATTTGCACTGACTTACTGGGTTGCGGGGAACTAGTCATTGTTCTCGGTTTTCTGTAGTTACTGCTTTGGCTGCCCGGTGCCTATAGCGACATGGACTACGACACTTGCGAGCATTTGTTCCGTACTTTTGGTGGTACCAGCATTGGTAGTTAGCGGATTAAGCGGATGAACCCGGCTTACTCCCTTGAACGTCGGGTCGACTTGAGCTTCGCGGT
Organism: Rhagoletis pomonella; assembly: GCF_013731165.1. NCBI lineage: Eukaryota > Metazoa > Arthropoda > Insecta > Diptera > Tephritidae > Rhagoletis > Rhagoletis pomonella. The sequence continues at coordinate 14,666 of NW_023460771.1, read as the reverse complement.
CGGAAATTGCTAGTAGATTGCTGGCGATTGCGGGAGCGTGAGCGTACGGAGAATCTATCCAAACGCTTACCCAAGTCTTCTATAGATGTGCGAAGCTGGTTAATCTCACTCGAAACTCCTGATTCAACACGGTGAACATGCTGCGGCGTAACTGCGTCTATGATGGAGTCAGGAATTTTCGTGAATTCGGAGGCTGTACCTGAAGAGGCAGCTACTACTGGTTGAGCAAATGCCGGAAGGCGTTTGGTCCAGAGGCTTTTCAATGCGGATTCGCCTATGGTGCTTCCGGCCACGCGCTTCATTTCGAAGTATAACTCCGACGGCTTTCTGTCACCAAGGGGAAGCTCGGAAAGTAGCCGGTTTAAGCGGCGCTGCTCACTGTCAGCGAAATGTTCAATTATCTTCAATTTGACGTATTCGAATCGGTCCGATTGCGGCATTGCAGCTATAACCTCCGACAGTTGACCAATCACTGTAGGGTCGAGGGCTGCGAATACTGTGGCTGCTTTTTGCTTATCCGATGTTATTCCGGAAGCTGTAAACAAAAAATCCATCGAAGTGAACCATGCTTCGATGTTGCTGCTGGACATTGCAGGAATCAGTAAGCGAGCGTAAACAGCGGCAGCTTGTCTCTCGCCTGCGGTTTGAGTCCCATCTGAGTAGCGGGAATTTCGAAGCGGTGAAGTATTTTGCGGTACTGATGAAATTCCGCTATCGGTGTCCACCATATTGACTGACTTATAGGGACGCGTGATTTACTAACTGTTATAAAAATGCGCTGCAAATGGAGTCACACGTCGGAGTTCAAAGTCTTTGCGTGCGGGGTCACCAGTTTTTGGGTTCACTGTTCACTAAATAGCTGATGCCGTCTAAGATTAATCCAGTATTTGACCGAATGCTTTTTGAACCTGATTAAACTATACTTTATTTTTAATTTAAAGTTACAATGGCTACGTACTTTACACAGCGAGGGAATAAAAGCAAGTGGCGTGACAAAATTCCAGCGCATTAAAATTAGGCTTACGGTTTGTTAAAACAATGGAAAATAGGACTACAGTTAGGCTTATGTACTAAGAATGTAAACGCTAGGACAGAGTAAAAAATGAATTGAGCAAATCAAAAAATGAGCATAAGTAAAATACTAAGTTTAACCGAGTGTGTGAAACTTGAGTGTAAGATAAATTTAGCGATGTGTTGTTGACTCAGTTAGCTGGGTAAAGGGTGCTCCACATATATCTACTAAGAAAAGGAACTGTGTTATTCATTTCGCTAAACGGAACTAAACATAGCCCTATTAAGTTGCCAAGAGCGCAACATATGGTCCTCCGATCCATCCGCAAGGAATCGGACCCAACTCCCACTCATTCGCAAAACATACATTTACATAAGTATACATACGTTTCGCAAAAGAAAAACGAGCTGAATCGGCGGGACAAACGAAAAAGACAAAAATTAAATATTACATAGTTTGATACGGAAAAAGTGCATAAAAACAAACAGTTTACGCAAACAAAAACACAGTGTACTAAACTCAACATAAAACAATTGCTAAAAACATCTAAGTAGACATAAACTTAGCTTACAAATTGCTGAAAAAACAATATATTTACATTCTTGTTTACTATACATGCATACCTACATGCACTTGTATTAACAACCCATCAAGGAAAAAAGTGAACAAAGAAATAAACAGTGCTGAACAAAAACAATGTTGAGTGTAAATATGAATATGTACATTCATATGTAAACAACAAATAAACTAAGGCCAAATTTCTAAAACTAAAACAGAGCTAATGAGACTATACAAACAATAATAGAGAAATTTAAAATTTAATCAAAAAATAAACGAAATTCAACAAACACACAAACGAAGTGTCTACAGCAGCAGACCACCGAGTAGGTGGCCCAGCAGCAACAATAATACCAGCAGTCCCGCAAACAACAGAAGCATCCCGGTAGGCAATAGGCATGAAACTATTGGCGTTTCAAGTGAATTTGCTGTGGCCAAAGCAGCTACATTACGAGCAACCACAAAGGTCGGAAAAAGAAAAACCCCCCGCAAAAAATCACAGTAGGTGGAAAAAATAAATAAATAGATTTCCAATGCTCAAGTAAGTGACTCTCACATATGTACGTTTACTAAACTCCAAATTATACACATACCTATACGTTTGATAACTCACCTATCTATTTGCTCCTCGATTTCCTTATCGGGCAACCACATATGCATACCTACAAATAATCTTCCCGCAGGATTCTCATTTGATGAAAACTTACGTACGAAGGAAAAAAAATATGTACTCATAAAGCTTCAAATTCCCTACTGCTTACCTACTCACCGCGCGAGTACAAAATACTTTCTATGCTTAACTCCTAGCACATCTCGCTCATGATATATGTACATATGTACATAAATACATACATACGAGTACATGCACTTGAATTTGCGTGCCAAATATTCTCAAACAGCATAATTAGTACATATAGAACCTGTATGCACATGCCTAACCTCCCTCATAATAGTAAGAGCAGAATTTTGTGCATTTGCTCCAATCTCAATTAGCAATCCTAAATTGCACACAGTATACATGGGTTATTATAAATATATACACTTTTATATACGCACATACATTTTTTGTTTTCCCCTTTGTGCGGTATCCGCTGATCGCGTTGCATTTGCATGCGGCGTATAAACAAGCATACGCACGTACATAAGTGGTCGACATACACAAGTGCTCTCCAGTAGTATTCGGACAACATAGTAAATTAATGAAAAGGTTAATAAAATAAAAGTGTAATAGGTAATAAATAATTAAAATAAAATTAAATAAAAGAAATTAATACAAAATATACTAGAATTTTCAGAAATTTCGTATTCTCTCTTACCAGCTCTGTAGATATACGAAAACAAAACATATATGTATGTATGTATTTAAACCTAAACAAAAAAAAAAACACAAATGAATTTTTATACAAACAAGAATTCGCTCAAAATACACATCCACACATTAACAATGAGGGGCGAATTAATAGAACTTCTCGAAACACTAAAAAGGTTCATTTTCCAAACCCATATGTTGGAAAAGATCTGCTCAAGGCTATCGAATCTTGAAAAATCAAATTTCTGTGACATCCGACTAAGACTCGAGTTAGAAGATGTCACTAAATGGTGGGATATAATTACTGAAGTTTATGACCGCGTGACCGAGCCACACAAAAGAATATGTCAACCCAAATACGAGTCCTCACTCTAATCGTATAAAAGAATTAAAGCCAAAATATACTTACTGCTCAGTGAATTAGCTCTTAATCCTCACTCCGCAAATTCAAATGTCCCACAAACTGACGATACACAAATAATACCCATATCCCAAGAGCCCCCTCTCACAGACACGGCTCATATCACCACTTCGCCATCCACTGTTCTAAATACTCAGCCTGCGGCAGAGGATGTAGCAGGTCTAGAGCAAACTGAACAAAAATTTATTCAAAAAACTCTAACTGTCATGCATTCCCCTTCTACAAGCGGAATCTCAAATAACATAGGAGTCCCCTCTACTAGCTCCGTTATAAACACCGAAAGTTCAAACTCCCAACGTCCTACTCCACAGAACTTTAACTCCAAGACTCCGAGCTCTACCTCAGAGAGTTCAAACTATTACTGGCCTAGCTCTGCAATTAAGAACTGTGGTACATATCCAATAAGTCTCATCCCAAGCTTATACTACAATACACCTAGTTCTGCAATCAGGAACTTTAATATAAATTGTAAGAGTCCTTACTCAAAGGCAGTATACTGCAGCATAAGTTCTAACTCCAAGAACGTACACTCAAATATGCCAAAGTTAAATTGGAAAACTTCACTCTCTCAAACTCTTAGGGCCGTTTGCACCATGTCTAGTTAATTCTAACTCCCAGTTAAACATCTTTATCGACGTTATCGACACCCATCATATAACATGTGATCGATAAAGCAGTTAACGTGCCTAACTGAAGGATGTACCTCCAGTTAGCGTTAACTAGACATGGTGCAAACGGCCCTAAGCCGCACTCACGGTTAAGCAGCTAAATACAATCCCCAATGCATTAAACCCATCTTAACTCCAATTTCTCAGAAAAGAACACGCGGAAAATTCCCGCCCGGCAGGGCAACTGTCGCCAATGAAAATTAAGGCGAACTTAAACCCTGGCAAGACCATAGCTACACCTCTCAGTAGCAGGTCCTCACTGCCCTGCTCCAACACAAACACTCCGAACTCAAAACTAGGCAAGACAACAACTGCACCTCTTAGTAGCAGGTCCTCATTGCTAAACACTCATTTTAAATCCCCACACCAATCATTCATGGAAAACGTATCCCTTACGGTATGTTCACAACGCTTTCCGGATAGTAAACTTAATCGGTATTCCTCACCCAAGACAACGGCCAGGAACTCAGCAGAAAAAATGCTTTTTACGGAATCTCATATCGCAGCCTTGGTTTCTTCAAAACGTGTTCGTGATCCAACACCACTGTCGCAACGGAAAGGAATAATTCTACTAATCATCCTGTACACACACAATCCCCACGAGAACAAGCACAAACCTTCACGATGCTATATTATAAACCGAACCTTGAAGCCAACCCAAACTGTTACCCAAGGGCCAGTTCTATCACACTACTCACTTCTACTGGGTGAAGTAAAATACAAGCTCTGCGAATTCAGATGCAGAGGCAAATTACCCAGCAAACAAACTCCGCCTCAACTGGTTACTTCAGGACCCAACCATCTCAGTACCACGCTACTGGACTTAATACACCAAAGAGTCAGCAAACCCAAAATGAAATTAATGTGTCAACCACAAATCCAAATACAAAATAAGACGTGCACATTAGGCTGGGTCGATTTTGTATGGGGGAAAATAAAAGTCATTTTACCGCATTGTAATAGGAATATTATGATGTCTTAGGTCTCAGCCAATTGTTATTGGCCACAAAAGATTTATTTAAAACTTATCTTTATCCCGCGCTATTGAATCAAAGTGTATGAATTTTGAAAATGAAACTTTGGCTTGTAATATCCATGGAATGCGTTATTGTTATAAACAGGACGATACATCAAATTAAGGGCTATTAAATTTAGAACCTCACGTTCATTTATCATTTTTCAATAAGTCTACACGTTTTTAAGATATTAAAATAAAAAATAAGAAAACTATGGTTTTCCCTTATGAATTTTCAATTCTTCTTTACTTCAGCAACGAAGTGAAAAATACAAAAAAGTGAGACGAGATTTATTTCAAACCTTTTAATGTTTATATAATATTAAAATGACCATGGACTTGGTCACGCCGATTTGGTCAGTTTTCAAGATCGTGGTGAATGAATGTATTGTCAAAGATTAGGAATCGTTCGACAAGTTAATAGTAGTTTCAAACATATAAGTATTTACATACATTACAATTAGGGTGAGAAACGCCCATTTTAAGTCCATTTTTGCAGTCTTGAAAACTGGTGCGGAGTGGTTTCATTAGTCGCCGCAGAAGCACATTTTTCGCGGTTTCTAAATTTGCCGTTATATGAAAGTAGGGGACGTGCAATAAGTGTTTAGATACACATAAATATTTTAGTTAATTCCATTATGTGAAAAAGTGTATGTAAGTAAATGCAATAGTCTTTAACATATCCTGGGAAATCCTTTTGAGGACTCTCCAATTGGACGATATTGCTCTGCATTCAGCTTGAACGAAAAAAGTCACTCGCTGGCACAGTTTTCTGTAATCCGGTTCTTTTATTTAAAGGTTATTTATACAATTTGAAGAGAAATTTTTTTAGAAAAAAACTGGAAATCCACTTAAGTTTTTCGATATAACTTTGGTAAATCTTACTCGATCGTTGCGTAATAATTAACAAATTGAAGGCGAGACTTAATGTTACAGATTTTTGATAATAATATGACTAAAATAGTTCAGATTATAAACAAATTATTTTAAAATAAAAAAAATCTTGAACAAATTTTTTTATCATTTTCTTATATTTGCAATTTTTATATTGTATGCATAAACATAAGTAAACCAATTAGTGTGTCTAGAAGTTGTGCCTGTTCAGTGTTTCCATACTAATTTGCATAAACAAAATTTTTCCGCGATGATGGAAAATAATGGATATTCTATTAGAGCTACCGAAATTGTTCCTAAATTTGCAAAAAATCGCAAACTATAGCTAATATTAAAAAATGATTAGAATATTTGGAACTAGCGATCTAAATGCACGCCAGCAATATTAATGTTGTTCTTTACATCTTTTGACTATAGGCCAGTGCAATTATCAAGAGAACAATTAAAATTTTCTTGAAAATAGATGAGTTTGAGATTAACGATAAGATAAAGGGCTGCGCGAAATGATACTTGACGTTATCTTTTGCGTTAAAGGATTCATTATCAAATAATATGGACCAAAATTTTTGGCTAAACCCAGAATTTTTAACAAGAATTGGTCTTATTCGACTAGTGTGCTGTGGGTCACTTGGCGGTCGATGCGCGGGCTCTTACTATTAAAATGAAAGACTAATATTTCGCAGGCTTGATGTTGACTTCATGATACAATATATTTTCACTATTACCAAGGGATTTGAGAAAAATTAAATTTTCGACCCGCCCTAGTGCACATGCAGACATCGCCACCAAGAAAACGATCGTCTCCTCAACTGGTTACATAAGAACCAGGCCCAACCCACTATGCCTCGAAGATGTGTTGCTCAACTTATCAAAACGGTATCCAACCCGCAATCACCAACATAACAGGCTAAGAACCAAAATGAATAAGGCCCAATGCGCAATGCCTAGTAATCAAACAGACAAAATACAACATTTTCATTATGGTACTCCGCCGACTTATAGGCATTTCTCTCATAACTCATCTCATCAGCTGTTACCTCGAGCATTATTAACGCATGAGTTACTCAAAGTGCATTGGCAAACATATATACCACACCGGAAGTGTAACCGTCTCAAGACAAGGCGTATACTATTTTCTCTGTAGGCCATTTATTCCTGGCCGAACTCTAAGAGTGGCGGATGTCATCACACGCGAAGATGATTAATCCATACATTTATTTAATACACTAAATTTTATCACTCTTGTTTCATATCTCGTTGCATTAACTCAAACCTCAAACTCACACAAACATAAATATGACCCGCCTGATGCTTCTCTTAATTCTCCTTCACAGGGTTCTGGATAAGCTAAAGGAAAGAAGGTACACTCATATACCACGCAGCCGTCTCGCCGCCGTCAAGACGCGTGCAGCCATTGAAGATAATTGAGAATAGGTATAGGTATCAGCGCTGCAGGCCGGGCGCCATGTTGAAGACATGAGCACTTCTCATCGGGCTGGCATCGCCCTTGGGTGAAATTTCCAAGAAGAGGCAACACTGGCCGGTAGATAACGCAGAAAGTAACTTCTGAATTTGACATTCGGCACTAGCAATCGAACCGCCGTGATAACCTAACGCACATCGCTCTGATTTTAAATTATTTTTCCTCTCGTTCTCTACTTAAATATTTATATGTCAAGTATTATACAGTCCGTTCGCAAATAAATAGAAATTTTGTATACATATATATATCTACTAAGAAAAGGAACTGTGTTTTTCATTTCGCTAAACGAAACTAAACATAGCCCTATTAAGTTGCCAAGAGCGCAACAGTTATATAAACTATAATTTTTGTAAACAATAGTTTAATGAAGTTAAATTAAAAAACTTTTCATGCATGTATGTACTTATAAAAATTAATTTCTTAATTCATTATTGTATATTTATTCATTAATTTTTATTATATTTTATTGTGTTCATTTCATGTTCATAAGAAAAATTAAATAAACATTTTTAAGAGCGTTTTCTAATATTACGTTCAAATTGGCCCCATATAACTTGTTAAGTAAAAAAAAGCTTTTTGTAAAACACAATCGGCAAGCTTAAATCGGAAAGTCGTAGCATAAAATAATGTTCCATAGTAGTATTTTTATTGGTCGCTCGTTTACTGGAGAACGTCATAATCCAAAGAGACATTTTTTTCAGGTAAGTATGCAAAAATGGCTGCCGATCCTTATTTTATATTCGCCGAAAAATGCGTTACGCTATCCTCCAATTGTTTCCCTGGAACTTTACCCTATAAACCTTAGACTCTATAATCTCTCTTTAGCCAAAGTAAGAAACCAAATGGATTTTTAATGACAGAGTTATCATCTAATATTTCAAGCAAGTGTTGCATATATTAGCGAAAGAGTGGATAAAACTATCTTTAAAATACCATTTCAACTATTATTATCGTGGAAAAATTAAGAAATTTATGCCATTTTCCAGAAAGAATACCTTTAAGAGGCATATTTTTGTTTAGATATAGTATGTGTATGTACATAAAAATACAAATTAGTCTAATATTAATTATATTATACCTTAAAAATTACCTGAATTCATCAATTCATGTTTGTATTAAAAAGAAAAACAATTTTATTTTATGTTTTTCTTTTTTTAGTTTAGATACTGCAAAAGGCGTACTTTATTATTTTGGAATTAAAAACGTAGCAGATCGTAGGTAAAGCGGAGTAGCGTAGTAAGTTTAAAACTTTCTCTGAAACCGTAGTAAATCTACTACGATTGTAGTGAAACTCTAACCCTGTTGGCGTGTCAAATGAAAGCTTTTGGCTCATTCTGATTGGCTGAAGCAGAAAGCTTTCTGATACAACTCTGCGCTGAACTGGTTTTCAAACGAGTTAAATGATTTAACTGGTTCAATTTTCCAACAACAATTGCATGCGATTTAACTTGTTTATGAACATGTTTTGTTCATTTAACTGGTTCAAGCCCACTTAACATGTTTAACTCGTCAATTTGAACATAGAATAACACGCGCAAAAAACGACGCAGTTTTGTACAATATAAAAAAATGGCAACTATTAATCAGCGCGATACACGAATACCATGACAAAATCAGAATGTATTGGTGTGCTCATCAATGCTATAGACAGACCAAAAATGTAACTCGATAGTAACCTTACCAGAGTTATTTAACGCAAGTAAAAAATTAAGCAAATATAAAAGGTTAAGTTAAATTTTTCGATATTTTGAAATATTAATATCTTATGAATTATGTAACCGATTAAACAAATAATGGCGTCAAAACAATGATGATTAATTTATCTTACATTTGATGTACACAATTTATCTCTTTTTATATTTTTACGTCAAAAATACTAAATAAAAAAAAAATTAAATTTTTTCATAAAATTAGCTTTTTTGAAGAAACTTGCATAATTAGAAGGAAAAGTCCTCGTTTTCATTAGGAGCAGATTGTGGGAAAAAGCGATAGCACGGGGATACCAGTGGTTGATACAGCGATGGATGCAGATGTAACCACCGACCATACGAGCCAGGCACAGCAAAGTATCCCGAGTACCAGTTCAGCCAGATCAACTAGTGCTGTAAGCAGTGAACCACCTCAGCCTGTCATGGTGGAAGCTGACCCCGTAGATCAGCGTGAGGCACAAAATAGCATTATCTCTATTCTTCAGAAGCAAATTTCGTCATTGGAATGTGAGCTGAAAAAGGTACAAGGTAAGGTTAGAGAAAGTGAGGCGCAAAATTGCCAACTTAAAGTAGCGCTTCATGAACACGCCTCGTCGCTTCCCGTTATGTGCGAAACGGTCAGAGACCTTGTTACATGCTCCGTTGGTCGCTCAGTGCAAAGCACCGCTGCTCTGCCTGCCGCGCCGAACTTCGACGCCGTTACCGGCGCCACTCAAGGTGCTATGACCAACTACCCTGCCACGAGTATAGCCGCTCTGGCTGCCGCGCCTAACTTTGACGGCGCTGCCGGCGCCATAATCAGCTACGTTGCCGCGGATAGTGCCGCTCTGCCTGCCGCGCCAGATTTTGGTGTCGCGACTGGCGCCGCCCAACCTGCTGTGAGCCAGCACACATTCTCAAATAGCGCTGATCTGCCTACCGCGCTTAACCTCGCCGCTGCAAATTGCGCCGCTCAATCTGCTCCGTCCAGCTACGCTGCCGCGTATGCCGCCGCTCTGCCTGTGGCGCCTTATTTCACCGGCGCTGTCGCTCCTACTGCAACGCCAACATTTGCCATCCAAACTCCAGTAACGCCACTCACTTCCGGCACATGCGTTCCTCCATTTACTGCAGCGCCAAACACCACCGCTGCCATAGCACCTAACTTCGCCACGGCGCCTGCCGCCGCAATCGTTGCTACTACGTTCGCTGCCGAAGCGCATCGCCCACCAATAGTCACGTCACCAGCGATTGCCAGTGCTACGCATGCTGGCCTTGCCAACGCGTTTATTAGACCTTCGTTATCAGTAAATGACCATTCCGTCGCTCCAGTTTCAGCTACCCCAGGTATGCCCTTTGGGGTGATGCAACCTCGAAAACTCCAAGATTTGCCGGAGTTCAGTGGTCTAGCCGAAGACAGGCCACAATTCATAACCGCGTTCACTCAGCCAAAGTCTGCATATGGATACACTGACCTTGAAAACAACCAGCGCTTCAGAAGTGTTTGAAAGGCGAGGCTAGGGAAACTGTGAAGTCCCTACTAATATATCCGAATCATGTCAGTGCTATTATCTAACATTAACGCAAAGCCAGCTTGCTCTCCTGAAAGATATAGCGCCTGTAACAGAGAGCGGAGTTTTGAAGTTAATACCGTTCGCGTCAAAAGTCAGAAACTTGTCAGCATTTTTGCAATCCGCTGGGGGTCACCAATATTTAGCTAATCCATTCTTGATTTCAGAATTTACCAGCAAGCTGCCAATGTCAAGGAAGATCGAGTGGGCACGATATTCTTCGGTGGTGCAGCCATATCCAACTGTGATGCATTTCAGCGACTGGCTGAGTGACACTGCCAACCTGATTTGCAGGGTACAGGAGCAGCGATAGATGAATAGCGATCGAATACACTAACGTGCTGTGTGTGCCATGGTGATCACAAGCTTCCAGAATGCAAACGTTTTCTCGACGCGAGTGTTGCGGAGAGGTGGAAAGAGGTCAAACGGTTACGATTATGCTTCGGATGTCTGAGTAAAGGCCACTCGTCGGCTTCGTAGACCTTGTCCGTCCCATGGATGCAAGAGAACGCACCACCAACTGTTCCACGAGTCGACGCCTACGCGCTCCTCTACAGAAAAATCTTCAGTAAGGCAAGGGCCATAACGTAACACCAACGAAGCTGCGGTTCTGCGTTGGCCATACTAAGTCAAGCAAGCTGCTGTTCCGAATCTTGCCGGTCGCATTACATAATGGAAGAAAAAGTATCGACACCTATGCCTTGTTTGATGAAGGATCGTCTGTGACTATGATTGACGAGTCACTAGCTGTGGAGCTTGGCTTACAGGGTGAACATCAAAAACTGAATGTGCAGTGGTTTGGTGGTCACAAGGCGCAAGAGCCCTCAAAGGTTGTGAGCGTGTTAGTAAGCGGAACGGGAATGAAGAAGAAGCACAAACTGAGTAACGTCTTCAGTGTCTGTAACCTGAGTTTGCCATCGCAGAGCCTCAGCGAAACCGATATACGCGGTCATATCAAACATATGAAACATCTGCCGTTGTTGCCATATAGTGGAGCTTCGCCTAGACTCCTCATAGGGCTTGACCACTGCCATCTGGGTATCCCGACTGAGACTATGAGGATCCAAGCTAACGAACCATGTGCCGCAAACACAGAGTTGGGTTGGACCGTGTTCGAGCCAACGATAAGATCAGCACCACGGCCTACAGCAGGTTCATTCGTAGGGCATACCGTTGACCAATCACTGGAAAATATGGTATGCGAATATTTTGAAACGGAGAACTTTGGAGTAAAGCCGTATCCACCAATTGAGAGAGCTGAAGACGCACGCGCACGATCGCTACTAATTTCAACAACGCGTCGCGTAGACGGGCGATACAAAGTGGGCCTACTTTAAAAACGCGACTGCATCAATATGCCCGAAAGCTACTCAAGAGCATTCAAACGGTTGGTACACATCGAAAAGCGTATGCAGAGAGATCTAGTGTTTGCGTCAGCCTATAGAGAAATAATCAACTCGTATATCGACAAAGACCACGCTCGCAAAATTTCACCCGATGAGGCCACACTGCATTGTCCAAAGACGTGGTACTTGCATATATGTAATACTCCTATATTGGCAGTAAGAGCTAGTACCGTCCGAAAACACTACAGTACAGATATATCAATGAACACGTACGAAAGAAAAGGAACCCATACGTTTATAAATAAACATGTACACGACACATTTACAACAAGTAAGAAAGTCTAAGTTCGGGCGGAGCCGAACATTAAATACCCGGCGCAAGTATTAAATATATGTTTTCCACCTTTCCGAAAGCTACCGCTACATGATAAGCCGGGGTGTATACATTTTAAGTAAATTGGCGTCCTTAAATTTCGAAATATTGAAATTTCAAGCATATCTGAAATTTACCGTTATATGAAAAGCGGCCTAGTCCGATTTCAACAATTTTCAACGGTTTGCTTTTATGTGGCAAGCACAATAACCATACCGAGCTTGGTACAAATTGCTAGAACGGTTAGCGAGATACATATATGTGATTACAAGTGGGCGGTGCTACGCCCATTTTCCAAAATTTTGTCATAAACGTATTTCTTGGTAAAGAATTGTTGCAATCATCAATTTTGAATAAATTAGCTTCAATATTTACTGATTTACCGATTTTAGAAATTTTCGGCCAGTTGGTATGCTGTACCAGGACCAACAACTGTGCCAAGTTTGGAAGAAATTGGTGTAGCGGTTACCAAGATATACACATGTAACCATAAGTGGGCGTGGCTACGCCCATTTGCCAAAATTTTGTAATATTCTTATTTTTCGTCTAAAACTCATTGCAAATATCAATTTTGAGTGAATTATCTTCAGTAGTTACTAAAATATCGCAGTTTTCGATTTTCTGAAAATTACCGTTATATGGGAGGTAGGCGTGGTTATTGTCCGATTTTTAAAATTTTCAGCCATTTAGTATGCTGTACTAAGGTCAACAACTCTGCCAAGTTTGGAAGAAATTGGTGCAGCGGTTACCAAGATATACACATGTAACCATAAGTGGGCGTGGCTAAGCCCATTTTCCAAAAATTTATAATATTCATGTTTTCCGTCTGAAACTCATTGTAAGTATCAATTTTGAGTGAATTATCTTCAGTAGTTACTAAAATATCGCAGTTTTCGCATTTCTTAAAATTTCCGTTATATGGGAGGTAGGCGTGGTTATTATCCGATTTCGCCCATTTTCAATACCATCCGTCCCACGCCCAAAAGAAGTTTCGTTAAGATATCTCAATTTATACTCGAGTTATCGTGTGCACAGACGGACGGACGGACGGACGGACAGACAGTCACCGCTTAATCGATTTCTCTTTTCATTCTGATCATTTATGTATACATTTGTCTATATCTATCTCGATTCGTTTTGCCTGTTACAAACAACCGTTATGTGAACAAAGTTATAATACCCTTGTGCACAAGTGCGCTCGGGTATAAAAACGGAACTCAAGTACACAATACATTGACAAAAACAGTACTACACTGTCTCGCTTTGATTTCGGAATGCTTACACATTGAGATGTTAGCTTACTACCATAATAGAAGTATTACATATATGGGTACTTGCCACACTTCGCCGTCACGAGCCCCAACAAGCCAGGAAAGCTAGGGCTGCTTTTTGACGCCGCTGCCGAATCATATGGCGTGTAATTAAGCTCAGAGCTACTGAAAGGGCCCCAACAGCACCGATCTCTTCCTTATTCCACTTTCGCGAAGGAGCAATAGGTGTGTGCGGAGACATAAGAGAGATGTTTCACCAGATACGAATTCGAGAAGAAGATCGATGTGCATTGCGATTTCTATGGCGCGACGGAGACAACTCAAGGGAACCTGACGTATTAGCTATGAAGGTGATGACGTTTGGAGCGGCATGCTCACCATACGCTGCACAGTACGTTAAGACGTTGAATGCCTTGGAGTATCACACCCAGGCGCCACGAGCAGTGCAGGCAATTCTCGAGCGGCACTACGTTGATGATTTCGTTGATAGCTTCAACAGCGATCCATAAGAAGGCCGGGTTTGACTTACGCAATTTTACACCCAACTCGGACAAGGTACTTGCAGCACTGGGTGGTACTGCGACAGCAAAACCCATCATGAGCGAGGAGGGGCTAACTACAGAGAAGGATTTAGATATATTTTGGCAGCCTTCGACTTACAGCTGCAAATTTAAGTTGAAGTTTCACAACATGAACGAAGCAATTATCGTGGGAGAAAGGCGCCCCACTAAACGCGAGATGGTCAGCATTTTGATGTTGATCTTTGACCTTCTCGGGTTCATCAGCCACATAACGACAACCGCTAAATTGCTAATACCCGAGATATGGAAGAGGAAGTTGAGCTGGGACGATCCACTCTCCGATGACCGCACTACTGTTTGGCGTTTATGGCGCCAAAAACTTTCGACAGTGGCCGATCTGGAATTTCCAAGGCGGAAGGCCAGAAACGATGCAACTCCACGTGTTCGTCGATGCTAGCGAGCAAGCATTCGCAGCGGTCGCATATTGGGGAACAACGAGCTCAACAGGGAAAGTTAACGTGGCGTTCATCTGCTCC